>NW_026262962.1:352500-468054 GCF_025434085.1 Hippocampus zosterae
CTATAGTGTTGACGGTGAGTCTTTGTAAATGGTTGTCTGTCTCTGAGTCCTAAATCAGTGTATGCTTTATGAAATAAATATATTTTTTCCCAATTGCAAAGCAGAGACAATCTTTTTTTTTTTTTACAACTGAGACTGTTACGGCTTTGTAATACACATTTTCCTTTGTCTACGGGGAGTCACTAGTTTTCATGTCATCAAAAGGATTAAGGCCTACTCCAATAATTTATAGTCATTCAAAATTGCATCATAAACTGAACTTTCTTGCTGTGGAAAAAAAATACCACAAACCACAGGTAGCATTGTGACTTTCCTAATTTTCTTTTCATAAAACGACAACTAGTCAAACTAAAACAATGCCCTAAGTAATTGGAATGCCATTGTCATTAAACCAAAAGATAAAAAATTGAACCCACATTCTGAATGAATTAAACACCATTGTGAATGAAATCACTGTCGAGGATTTTAATTTTGGGCGGCCCTATGATTGACTGGTTAGCGCATGGCATCACAGTGGAGAGGTGCAGAGTTCGATTCTGGCATGATTGATTTATTGGAAAGGCCCATCACAGTCATTCTCATGCTTCTATGTAGAATTATCAACAGGCCAGTGTTTCTCTCTGTTGTCACGGTAAAAATAGTAATGTATTAAAAAGTTAAAAAGATAATACTCGGCCACAAAAAGGAAAAAAATATATTATCTGCCGTCATCAGCGGATCAGTCTTGCTCATCCATCTTAACTGCTTTTATAGGTTATTTGGTCATATGCAGTCAGTGCAGTCTAAGCATTCTTGTAGAGCTAGCTTTGCTTCATCTGTCCATTTTTTCACAGTTTTAACAACCGGTTTAACACATTTGAGTTTCTGTCTGTATGTAGGTATTAAGTGGATTAAATTGTGGTCAGAAAGACCCAATGCTGCACGGGCGACTGATCGGTATGCATTTTTGATTGTTGAATAGCTGTGGTCTAGAATGTTGCCTTCTCTGGTGAAACAGTCGATGTGCTGCTTATATCTGGGAATTTCACGGTTAAGGTGTGCTCTATTAAAATCGCCCAAAATGATCAGGGGTGACTCTGGGTATTTTAGTTCGAGTTTGTTTACTTGTTCGGCTAGCGTTTTGTATCGCCGTGTTAGCGTTAGCTTGTGGCGCAATGTAAACACTGACTAGTAAAAAGGAGGTGAACTCACGTGGCGAGTAGAATGGCTTGCAGTTTAAAGACAGCGACTCCAGGTCCGGGCTGCAGTGTGCGTCGAGCTTCGTGACATCAGTGCACCATTCTTCGTTGATATAGAAGCAAATCCCACCACCTTTCGATTTCCCTGATAGCTCCGTGTCGCGGTCGGCTCGGAGAAGGCGGAAGCCGGTAGATGTAGCGCGGAATCCGGGTGGCGGTCACTGAGCCAGGTTTCAGTGAAGCAGAGCGCAGCAGAACGTGCAAAGGTTTTGTTGGTCTTTGTGAGAAGAAGTTCATCCATCTTAGTTGGCAGAGATCGTAGATTAGCAAGATGGATCGATGGGATGGTGAAAAAAGGCCGAGCGTAGCCTCCCCAATGCGCAGCAACTTTTCCCTCGTGTAAGTAAGCCGCTCAGGGTCGGCAAAAATAAACGAAAATGACAAAAACAGGGATAATACTAGGGAGCGTGTGACTGAGGCTGCCATACCTGTCGGCGCCTGATGGCGTTTATTATCCGTTGTATTCTTTGCGTTCACTAACAGATGTAATGCAGAGGACCGCAGCAGCGCGACTTTGTGTGTATAAACACGGACACCCTGATTAGGAAAGGACAGTTTCCTACTCAGGAAACTGAGGTCTTTTGGGGTTCAGGGGTCACTCCTTAAGATGTTCTATCCACTCGGTGGTGGCCTCGGCCATCCATTATGGCATTGTCTGCTGGTCAGGCAGCATCTCAGCCCGGGACAGAAAGAGACTGGAGCGACTGGTCAGGAAGGCCAGTTCTGTCCTGGGTTGCTCCCTTGACACTCTGGAGGAGGTGGGCAACAGAAGGATGCTAACTAAGCTAAAAGCTATGATGGCCAGTCCCTCCCACCCCCTCCAGCCCACCCTGACAGCACTTGGTAGCTCCATCAGCCAGAGACTGTTACACCCGCGCTGCAAGAAGGAGAGATACCGACGCTGGTTCCTACCGACTGCTGTCAGGCTGATGAATAAAAAATAACAATCATAATAATAATTAAATGATGTGAAGGAAAATTGTAAATAGTACTGCGATTTATCCATTTTGTGTTCATATTGCATTTAATTGAAAGATGTTTGTTGTTTTTTTTCTCTTTCTTCTTTCTACATACATTCTTGCTGCTGGAGGCTGTAAATTTCCGTAGTGTGGGACGAAAAAAGGATATCTTATCTTATCTTAATGTTTGACTAACCGGAGACCCTGTCTGAGGAGGGCATGTGGCGATAACGATGCGCTGATTGGCTCATTTGAATTTAAGGTGTGCCATACCTTAGCGTCAGCATATACGATGCGCTGATTGGCCCATTTGAATTTAAGGTGTGCCCATACCTAAGCGTCAGCATATACGATACGCTGATTGGCTCATTTGAATTTAAGGTGTGCCCATACTTAACCGTCAGCACGCGTCTCTCCCAATACACACGCATTCAAAATGCCTCGGTCGGCGGTCGGAACCGGTCAGCGGCGAAGGGCGCGCATCGGACGATACCCGCCGTCGAACCCGAGCGTCGCGGGGGGCAAAAACGAGACGGCCGAACACCCGCATAGTGCGCAGGATTTTACAGCAGGTAACATAACGCGACGCTCGGGTTCGACGGCGGGTATCGTCCGAGGCGCGCCCTTCGGGTCGCCGCGCGCGGCGGGTCGACGGCCGCGCCATCTTGCAACACACTGTCAGACGAGGGCTCGGAACGCCCCAGTGCGCATGCAAATTAGCCATGTGCGCGAAAGCCGCGCGCGGGTTTCGAAATGTACCACCTTGTCTTGTCGTCCGAAATGAAAAATAAAATAATTTGCCCGCCCGCCGCCCCCTCTCTCTTAAAACTACTCGTCCGAGGCATTTTGAATGCGTGTGCATTGGGATAGACGCGTGCTGACAGCTGACGGTTATGTATGGGAACACCTTAAATTCAAATGAGCCAATCAGCGTATCGTATATGCTGACGCTGTGTGCAGTTCTGGCGTCGCGCATGCGACAGTTTATTTTCCCAATAAACTGCACGCCATTCTACTCGCCACGTGAGTTCACCTCCTTTTTACTAGTCGGTGTTTACATTGCGCCACAAGCTAACGCTAACACGGCGATTCAAAATGGAGGATTGTGTCAGGAAACAGACGCATGCGCAACGCCACAGTGTGCTCACAGCTTCAGCCCAGGAGAGCCGCTCACAGACAATTGGACAAAACGAATCGCGAGAGGTTTCGATTGTGTGCAGTTCTGCTCCCGTCTACCCGGGGTTCTTTGCAGCTGTTTAACAGCATAACACCGCAAGCTAAATGAACGTCACAATGGCGTCCTCAAATAATATTTGCATGCCTCAGACATTGCATTCACTTTCCACTAAAATCCTCGTGGCGGCCCGAAGGGTGCGCCTCGGACGATACCCGCCGTCGAACCCGAGAGTCGCTGGGGGCAAAAACGAGACGGCCGAACACCCGCATAGTGCGCAGGATTTTTCCACTGTCTTCCCGGGGTCCTTTGCAGCTATTTAACAGCAGGACACCGCAAGGTAAATGAGCGTCACAATGGCGTCCTCAAATAATATTTGCATGCCTCAGACATTGCATTCACTTATAGTGGAAGAACAGCACTGCACAGTCCTGTGCTCCTTGTGTCAGTATTTAAAATGGTTCTTAACTCCTCTTCTGATATATTTTTACGTGATTTCAGAGGGGATTTGAAAAGGGGAATTGTACACATGAAAAGGATATTTTTGTTTTCATGTTTAGTATTATTTTGGTAAAATTAGTGCTTTGTTTTTTGTTAAAGTAAGGGAAAAAAGACAACTACTGTTTAACAAAGTTAAAGTAAAAATGTCTTATTTCCCTAAAAGGGCTATTTGTATTATTAAGCAGGCACAACTTAACAAAATAAGAGTTCCTGTGCCTCAACACAATACCTCTCATTATTTGCTGTGTACTGGCAAAGTGAATAATTGTTATTTTCATGCACCCCATTATTGATTGGTTGTGAGGAGTGTTGATTTGTATAAGCTTGGCTTTACCATACTAAATGGGCATATAGCCCTGCTACCCATGATTCCCGAGCATGGAATTGGACCTTGGTCTTATTAAAAAAAACAAAAGTGGACCTACAGCATTTCTAGTTGAGGACCACTGGCCTAAAGTAACCATTACATCTTGCTGCAACAGCGGATAGAGGTAACCTTAAAAATAAAAAAAATAAAAAACGTGAGTAACTTTTTAATGCCTTTGAAAATTATACATTTTTTAAAAAGTATTTACAGTATGTGAACTGAATAAAAAAGTTACTCATTAAGGTGAAAGTAAAATTATATATAATATGTTGTGGTCACTTAACAGTCCTGAGGCCGGTTGTTAGAATCCGAGCTTGGGCCTCCAGAAGTTTGCATGCACTCTCCATGTTTGTTGGGATTTTATGCCTGTACTCTGGCTTCCTCCTGCATTCCAAAACCACACTTTTTGGGTTAATTGAAAACTAAGAACAAATCCTTAGGTGTGAATTGATGTTTGTCGATAAGTGCCCTGCAATAGAGAGGTGACCAGTCCAGGGTTTATCATGCCTATCATCGGGATTGAGCTGGGATAGGATCCGGGTCACCTGTGACTCTCATGAGCAATATAGAAAATAGATGAACGAATGTTACAGTTGTTTCCTTCAATTTACACACCTTAGGCAAGTTATAAAATCATTTCCAGAACGTTTAAAAAAAAAAAGTTTTTACGGTGTTTTAACACATTTTTTAAATGATCAAACACGGTTAAAATGTATCATACAGTATATTAAGATAGAAATATCAACAAATAAAAATATTTGTACTCATAACGACTCGCGACGGCGATGATGAAGCAGCCATAACACAGTACAGTCCTGTTACAAGCCTGAAATAAAGGTGTTTTCTTGGTAAAAAAAAGTATGACCAACCTGGTGTTGAAATTGACCATTGAAAATGTCATGTATACATGAGCATATAGTACGTCTGCATATAAACATAGTCTCCGTGCTTTTGCATCAGTGACTTTTTTGTTGTTTGTATTTCTCACAAACATCTTTTTGGGCAGGTGTTGGCTGCTTGTGTTTTTTTTTTCTGTTGCAAACCCGGGTGGCTCCGCCATTGTTGTTTTGGAACTGCAGTGTGGAGGTGACTGATCGAGCGTGTGAGTGTGGTTGCTTTATATGTGGTGAGTATAGTTTCTTTGGATTTTCCCCAGTGAGTGGTTGTTAAGGCTTTAAGTATTTTGTTTGATTGCTTGGCGCGGGTTAGAGTGTGTTGTGTGTGTTTTGAGAAGGTGAGTTTGGGGTCCCATGTTAATCCCAGTATTTTGGGTTCGCGGACTGTGGGTAGGGTGGTGTTATCTATTTGTAAAGTGAGCCTGTTGCTGTATTCTGCCGGATCCGGTGTGAACAGAGTGGTGGTGGTTTTGTCTGCGTTGAGTGTGAGTTGGTTCTGTTTTGTCCAGTTGTATATGTCGTGGAGATATTTTTGTACTTGTTGTTGTGCCTGTTGTGGTTTGACATGTGTGGATAGAATGGTGATGTCGTCTGCATATGTAACTGTGTGTACATTTGGAGGTGGTTGTGGTAAGTCTGCCATGTATATGTTGAATAGTGTTGGTGAAAGTACTCCCCCCTGTGGTACCCCCGTTTTCGTGTTTCTATGTTCTGATGTTTCCCCCCGGTATTGAGTGTATTGTCTGCGTCCCCTTATGTACCGTATTTTCACGACTATTCGACGCATCGTACTAATGGCCGCAGTCTCATTAATGCGTGACATTTCTGTATTTTACACATACACAGGACGCATCGTACGAATAGCCGCAGTTTTACAGTGGTAAAACATACGCCAGCTTAAACATACGGCATGCATGCGCGCACTCTAACACGTTAGCTTGAAGCATACGGTAGCATGCCAAGACATACAGATAAGATAAAAACACGTTTTTAAAAAGGCAACGAAAGCAGAACTGAGTTCGGGTGTATTTTATTTAGCCATCGTACAATGTTCTCACGTTTTCGATCAATCATCACCCAGAAATCCATCAAAGTCCTCATCCTCTGTATCAGAAGCAGAGGACTGCACATCTCAGTTGTCATTGAATGCATCACATGCTAGTGTGAGTTGCTACGTATTGCCGAGCGGAAAGAAGGAGTAGCAACAGCAAAGTCAACATTTCTCTCGTGTGAAGCTTTCCCACATTTGAAAGTAAAGAACAGAGCGAAACATGGTGGCAGCGCGTGTGTGTGTAGAAAGAATTGAACAATTGTGCAAGTACCGTAATCCATCAAAAACGCCGCGTTCCCTCTCGTTGTTGCGTATTGTGGCGTAACTCGCCCAGCGCTGCCTCTCACTCTTTGCAACTTTACAAAGAGCCATCGATCATTGTTCCCATGCTGTTCGCAACTTTACTTTGAACGCCCGGTTGATGCCAATGTCCAGCGGTTGGAGTTCTTTAGTCAAGCCTCCGGGAATAACGGCAAGCTCAGAGTTCATTTGCTTGACTTGATTTTTCACCGCTGCTGTGAGATGGTCACGCATGCCAAAAGCATAACCGGTGGCTTTAAGTTTTAACTGAGCTTCGTAGGCATGTCTCTTTGTCGAATTTATTTTCAGGGGTTCTTAGAAACCAAAACCGGAGTTGTTTTGCAACAATGCACATTGCCACACGCTATACAAGTGTTGGTACTGGCTTGAGGCGTCCACGTACACGCCCACCCTTCACCATTGGCGGACTAGCTTGTCTGTCCTCTCTCTCCCTCTCTCTCTCTCTCCCTCTCCATATATGTATATATACACGCCCACCCTTCCCTGATTGGCCGACTTCTTTCACAGTCACTTCCGCCTTTTCTCTATATAAACGGCGTGTCGGCTGTCAGTCAGATTTTGGAACTCAGCGCATATAAAGGACGCTCCGCACCATAAGGCGTCCTGTCCATTTTGGAGAAAATTTAAGACTTTTAATGGCGCCTTATAGTCGTGAAAATACGGTAGTTGAAGATGTATTTGATGATGATGTTTGGGGTGTTAGTGTTGTTGAGTTTGTTTGTGAGTGTGTGTAGGTTTACCGTGTCAAAGGCTTTGGACATGTCTAGGGCTATGGCAACTGTTCGTTGTGGTGGTTTTTGTTGATTGAAACCTGTGGCTATGATGTTGTGTATGTGGTGTAGTGCTGTGGTTGTGGAGTGTTGTTTTCGGAAGCCGTGTTGGTGAGAGGGTAGTTGAGTGTTGTTGGTAATGAAGGGTAGTATTACCTTTTCCATTGTTTTGGCTATTGGGCTGTGTAGTGCTATTGGTCTGTAAGATGGGCCGAGTGCATGGTTTTTGTTGGGTTTTGGTATTGGGATTATTTTTGCAGTCTTCCATATTGCGGGGATGGTGTTGGTGTTGAGTGATGTGTTGTAAGTGTGTGTGAGTAGTGTTATTGCTTTGGGGCCTAGGTGTTTCAGATGTCTGATGTTTATGTTGTCTGGGCCTGTGGAGTTGTTGCTTTTGGAGCGTTGTAGTGCTTGTTTGACTTGTTGTTCTGTGATGGTTATGGGCGTGGTGTTGAGTTTTCGTATTTTGCGTTGTAGTTGTCTGTATGTTCTGTTGGTTTTGTGTTGTATTATGTTGGTGAATTGTTTGTTGAATGCTCGTGCTTTCTGTTTGTTGGATATTGCCGTGTGTTGTCCGAACTGTATTGTGGTGTTTTCTGGTGCTTTTTGTTCTTTGTTTGATAGTCTTGTTACTGTGTTGTTTGTGTCTGTGGTTCCATGCATCCGTTAAGTGTTCTTTCCATAGCTCTTGTTTGTGTTTTTGGATTTGTGTGTCTATTTCTTTGTTTAGGTCTGTGATGCGTGGGTCTTGGTGGTTTTGTTGTCTGATGTCGTTTCTTTGGCTGATGAGTGTTCTGATGTGTTGTGGTAGGAGAAGTGATTTGCTTTTTATTTTTCCGTGGGGTATGTGGTGTTTGTCTGCTGTAAGTATGAGGTTTGTGAGCATGGTGTTGGCTGTGTGGATGTTGTCAGGTATGGTTAAGTTCTCCAGTGCTGATTCTATTTCAGAGGTGTATGCTTCCCAGTCTGCTTTCCTGTAATTTGTGTAAGTTTGAAGGTGTTGTTGTAGGCGGAAAGGAGCACGCGTGTTGTGTGTGATTTTGATAGGAAGGTGGTCTGAACTGAGTGCGTGTATTGTGGTCCATGTTGTTCTGTTTGTGATGCTGTTGCTGGCTGTTGTGATGTCCGGTGATGTTGGTTGTTGGTTGATGTTTGTAGGTTTTCTGGTGGGTGTGTTTGCGTTTAGAGTGATTTGTTGGGAGTTTTGTAGTATGTCTGCAATGTGGGTGCCTCTGTGGTCGTCGTAGGGAGAGTGCCATTGTGTTGAGTGAGCGTTGATGTCTGCGGTTAGAATGGTGTTGTTCAGCGAGTTTATGTATTGGAAGGTGTTGGTGATGTCTGTGTCTTCTGTGGCGTGGTCTGGTCGGGTGGTATCTCTGGGGGGTATATACATGTTGCATATGTGTAGTCTTTTGTGGTTGGTTATGTGAATCTTTACGGTTTGAATTTCTGTAGTGTTGGTGTTAATGTTGTTGGGGATGTTCATGGGAGTGAATGTGACTGATTTGTGAATGTATGTGAGCAGTCCTCCTCCTCCCTTGTGTTCTCTGTCTTTCCTAATGCTGGTGTAGTTGGTGAGACGAGGTGTGTTGTGTTGTTTTTCTAGTTTGGTTTCTTGTATGGTGATGATGTCTGCGTGCTGTTGTGAGGCGAGTTCTTCTAGTTCTGTTTTCTTGTTTTGGATGCCGTTGATGTTTATTTGTAGTATGGTCAGTGTGTGTTTGTTGTTTTTGTTGGTGGGTGTTGTTCTTTGTGGGTTGTTCGGGGGTTGTGGTGTTGGGGTGTTTGTTGTTTGCGTGTGTGTTCTGCATGTCCACGTGTTTGTGTATTGGCGGGTGGTGATGCCGGAGCAATGTCTGTGTATCCAGTGTGGGTGTGTTGAGTTGCATCTGAGTGAGGTTTGTCTGCGTGTGATGATTCTATTGCAGCTATTGCAGGTCCAGGTTTGGGGGGGTGGTCTTGTGTTTGTTGTATCTCTGTTGGAGTTGTCTGTCCGTGTTGCCTTTGAGGGTAGTGTTGGTGAGGCGAGTGTGTTGTTTTGGTCTGTTTGTGCTCTGCTGCCTGTTGGTGTCCTACGAGGTGTTGTTGTTCGTGGTGGTGTTTTGGGATGTAGTCTGCATTTCCATGTTATGTTGTATTGTCTAGTGTTTATGTTTGTGCAATGTTTGTGCAATGTTTGTGTACCCAGTGTGGTGTGTGGTGGTTGCATCTGAAGGATGTCTGTCTTCTTGTAATCTGTTGTGTGCAAATGTCGCATGTCCAGGTAGTTTGTTGTGTGTGTGTTTGTTGCGTGCGTGAGAGTGTCTGTGTGGGCCCCGGATTTGTCTCTATGTCCCCCGCCTGGAGCAAAAGGTCCGCCCGCCACCCTGCCAGGTTCAGGGGGCGGTTAGCCGAAAAAAAAAAAACGGCCGTAAGGGCACCCCGTTCGGGGTGCAGGGATTGGTTCCTTGATTTGTCCCCCCGTTCGGGGGGAACCCTCCAACTGCGAGTAAGCCAAGGCGTTTGGAGGTACAGCAGGTTGACAGCAGTGTGATCGAGCAGATTAGATAGAGTAGAATTTGAATGGGGCTTCACTGATTTATTTCATACAATTCATATCTAAAACACAGTTGAAAAATATTTGATTGTTAAAATATTTAAATACAAGAACTATATCAAGAAATTAACAAAACATAGTTTTTTTAGTTAGGAGAAAAGTCTAAAAACATATCACAAATGACAAACGTTGTGCCTCTCCTCCTCCTGTTCTTCAATGAAGCTGATCACCCTCCAGCTCCCGTTAGAAACATCGTGCTGCTGAAGGTGTGCCGGCAGAATGGTTGTGATACAGGAGGTGCTGTGGACTCTCCCAGAAACGAGGACCTAGTTTAGTTGTAGATCCAGTAAAACATAGTGCAAATGTGACATTATTTATAATGCACAGTTACAGTCTTGTGAATATTAAAAAATGTACTTCATGTAATGCAGGAAGCGAATATTTCAAACGAACTAAGGCAGCAAACAGTAAGAGCAAAATCGTGTTCCAAACATTAACTCTTTTTTTAAATGTCAATTAGCTTGTGAGTAATAAGACAAAATGTGACTGTCAGACAGAGAACTGTCAGAGCAAACGGCAGATTTTAGAAAGTCCTGCCGAAATAAATCTGCACCCGACTGCGACTGTCAGCGTTGAACTGCCGCCATTGCTGTCAAAGTCAGACACATCTCCAAAATTGTTGGAGCAAATTTTTAAGCAGGCTTCATCTTTATAAATTGACCACGTATTTGACATTTACACCATAACGTTACCGCCTAAAATAATCGTAAAACAAAATTTTGTGTAACAACAAGAGTAATATGTACCCCAAAAGCTTTCAAAGCGTCTGAAAGTTTTCTCCTCCGTTTTTGTTGGGGCTTGGCTCGAAATGCATCATGATTGGCCGCCCGAAGTCCACGTGTCTGTCGGACGTGCTCTCATTGGTCTACAATACCATCACGGATGAATAAATACTCAAAGGGCTTGCCAGGCAAGCCATTTGAACCCTTTAAATACTCAATGGGCTTGCCTGGCAAGCCCTTTGAGTATTTATTCCATATTGCCCACTAGTTCACTCGTAAGGTCATTTTGACGCTTACTAGTGAACATGTAAGGCCATAAATGTGCCCACTAGTTCACTAGTAAGATCATTTTGAGGCTTACTAGTTGACATGTAAGCCACAAAACGCCCGCTAGTTCACTAGTAAGATAATTTTGAGGCTTCTAATGAACATGTAAGCCACAGAACGCCCACTAGTTCACTAGTAAGATCATTTTGACGCTTACTAGTGAACATGTAAGCCACAAAACGCTCACTAGTTCACTAGTAAGGTCATTTTGACGCTTACTAGTGAACATGTAAGCCACAAAACGCTCACTGGTTCACTAGTAAGGTAATTTTGACGCTTACTAGTGAACATGTAAGCCACAAAACGCCCACTAGTTCCCTAGTAAGATCATTTTGACGCTTATTTATGAACATGTCAGCCACAAAACGCTCACTCGTTCACTAGTAAGATCATTTTGACGCTTACTAGTGAACATGTAAGCCACAAAACGCCCACTAGTTCACTAGTAAGGTCATTTTGACGCTTACTAGTGAACATGTAAGCCACAAAACGCCCAGTAGTTCACTAGTAAGATCATTTTGACGCTTACTAGTGAACATGTAAGGCCATAAATGTGCCCACTAGTTCACTAGTAAGTTCATTTTGAGGCTTACTAGTTGACATGTAAGCCACACATCGCCTACTAGTTCACTAGTAAGATCATTTTGAGGCTTACTAGTGAACATGTAAGCCACAAAACGCCCAATAGTTCACTAGTAAGATCATTTTGACGCTTACTAGTGAACATGTAAGCCACAAAACGCTCACTAGTTTACTAGTAAGGTCATTTTGACGCTTACTAGTGAACATGTAAGCCACAAAACGCTCACTAGTTCACTAGTAAGGTCATTTTGACGCTTACTAGTGAACATGTAAGCCGCAAAACGCCCACTAGTTCACTAATAAGATTATTTTGACGCTTACTACTGAACATTTAAGGCCATAAATGTGCCCACTAGTTCACTGGTAAGATGATTTTGACGCTTACTAGTGAACATGTAAGGCCATAAATGTGCCCACTTGTAGTGCTAGTGACATTACACTGTACTTGCATTAAATGCAAATAAGGATGATTACGAAAACATGTAACGGTATCCTATTGGCTGTACGTTTCAAAATGGTGTCATCCCACCAGTCAGGGCTCATGATTTTGGAAATTCTGTGCCCACTTAGTTTTTTAAAACAACAATGGCGGACAGTGTCCTGAGACGTATTCGGCGAAGGTGCAGGGCAATAGAGAGTGCCTGTCATCAAGGGTCTGCCGGTGAAAGTGAAGCACGCGCGATAAACATTTCAATTGCTAATTTAAGAAGAGTTAGTGACCAGTTTAGCGCTGATACTATTCAAAGTTTGATTCAAAGTCCAATAGATCTCCGATCTGTCATCATTGCGGGACCCACTCCTAATGGTGGACGTGTTTGTTCCCATGTGGCACATCGTTTGCACACAGGTAAAATGGCTACCATTTTTTGTCATTGGTTTTTCGTATGTATTTTTATTCGAACTACACACGGGTTTTACTGACGACTTGCTGTGACTTACCTTCTATCACCCTGTCAAACGTCGTTTTATACCAGTGGTTTTCCTGCAAATCAGTAGACTATTAAGTAACGCGATGGCTGTACACTTTTAAGCAATAACTAGTGATCTTTTAGTTATTCAATTATAAGTTTCAATTATTTTTTTCTTGAGTAAAATGGTTAGAGAAAATAGCTGCTCGTGGTTTTGAAGCTGCATATACTTTTATGTACATCTGTGTCTATATGCCTGTACTGTATACAGTATATAAAAAACACGTAGTGATTTGTTTGCTTGAATTCCTTAATCCTTTTATTTCCATACTTTAGGTAGACGAGGAAGACCAGCACTTGACATTACAAGTGATCAAATTCAACTGCTCCCCACTCAGGGCTTTACAGTGAGAGCCATCACTGAGATGTTGTGTTGTTCCTCTTCATACCTGCATAAAAAAATGAAGTTTTTTCAGATTTCAGCCAGAAATAGATTTACTCCCATTCATGATGTTGACCTGGAAGAGCATGTCAGAAGATTGCACAGCCAATTTCCCAGATCAGGCTCGGAAGCAAGTGTTCCTCTACATACTCTTGTCCCTTCATGTATATATCATTATATTCATTGTGAAAGTGTACTTTCTTTATTGTGTTGTTTTATGAACCTGTTGCAGATGATGAGGGCATACCTGCGTGCTGATGGTATTGTAGTACAAAGAAAAAGAGTTCGAGAAATCCTCAACCGTATTGAGCCAGCTGCTGCAGCCCAGAGATGGAGCCAGACTGTGGCTAGAAGAACATACTATGTGCCATTCCCCAATAGTTTATGGCACATAGATGGGCATATGCGTCTCATTCGGTAATAAGGGATCATCTTATATTTGTACTCGTGGGAGCATTAGAAAGCCATATTGTATGGACAGCACAGATTAAATTGAATTTTATCATTTGTATATCCAAGTTACACAAACTCCAAATTGCCTCCATGTAGTCTTAAGTGCACAGCAATACCTTCTCTACCGAGATGATATTTCAAACAAGATATGAAACTTGATTGTTTTCTTGTATTTAATCATTATTCTTTTCATGTTTGTTTTACAGGTGGGTGTTTGTGACACATGCCGGCATTGATGGGAATTCCAGGCTAATAACGTACCTTCAACTGGAGCACAGACAACACAGCTTTGACAGTGTTGAAATATTTTGTCCAAGCCACCTGCCTGTATGGGTTACCCTCCAGAGTAAGATCCGACCATGGTGGTGAAAACACTGGTTGCTCTTTTAATGAACCTACTGCAGGGACAAGACACCAAAATTATTTCTAGCTCCAGCCAACACCCCCTCACAATTTACTCACACCTCCCATGGCCTGATTATCCACCAACAGGGGCCCTTTTTGGATTATCATTTTGGCATAGGAACTTTCCTTTCCTATCCTAACCGAGTGAGATGAGCCGGTAGCACCTGGAGCAAAGATCGTCTAAATTTTAATAATGCTTAGGAAAGGTTCTGACCATCCTTTACGAAAGGAAAGGAGATATATTATGCAGCAGGAATATTTAAAGGGGAAGTCTTTTTTTATGTTGTTGTTGTTGTTGTTGTCGACCCCACCCGTGCCCCGACATTGGGGGACCGGGCCCTCACTCCGTCTCCCGGATCCCCAGACCCCCCTCCGCCGCCCAGCGGGCGAGCAGGGCCGCCACTCCGCTTGGGTTTCGCCAGAGGTCCTCCGGAGTCAGTGTGGTGGGTATGTTTGTGCAGGTGAACAGGTGTTGTGTGTCGTGCACTTGCGTGCCGCATAGCGCACGGAGTGGTGTTGGGTGTGTGTCCGGTGTAATGTTGTGTAGGTAGGAGTGGAGGGCTGGTGATTTGTTGGTTCGGAGTTGTGCTAGGAGTTGTCTGGTTCTGTGTGGTAGGTCTTGCTCTGATGGGTCTATTTCTGGTGCTGGTGCATGTATTACTTTGTTGTGTTGTCTGGTGTCCAAGTGTGTTTGTACAAAGTGGGTGTGTATGTCTTTCATGTTCTGTTTTATGGTGTCGTTGTTGGTGTCCTGTGGTGCTGTGTCTTTGTTGTGTGTGTAGTTGTTGTTGTGGAAGATTGTTTGTTTCTTTTGTCTGGGTGGTGGTGGTTGTTGAGTGAGTGGGTGTAGTGGGTGGGTTGGGTGTTGGGCTTTTTGTCTGATTTGCGATGCGTGTAGTTTTAGATGGGTGTTCAGTGGGAGAGTTTTTGTTTCCTCATGCAAGTGTTGTATGTTTGTGTCTTGTGTGCATCCTGTTGCTATTCTGAGTGCTGTGTTCTGTGTGGTCTGGAGTTTTGTCTTGTTTGTGTCCGATAGTGTTGGTGACCATATAGTGTTTGCGTATTCGAGGCGTGTGAGTGTGGTTGCTTTGTATGTGGTGAGTATAGTTTCTTTGGATTTTCCCCAGTGAGTGGTTGTTAAGGCTTTAAGTATTTTGTTTGATTGCTTGGCGCGGGTTAGAGTGTGTTGTGTGTGTTTTGAGAAGGTGAGTTTGGGGTCCCATCTTAATCCCAGTATTTTGGGTTCGCGGACTGTGGGTAGGGTGGTGTTATCTATTTGTAAAGTGAGCCTGTTGCTGTATTCTGCCGGATCCGGTGTGAACAGAGTGGTGGTGGTTTTGTCTGCGTTGAGTGTGAGTTGGTTCTGTTTTGTCCAGTTGTATATGTCGTGGAGATATTTTTGTACTTGTTGTTGTGCCTGTTGTGGTTTGACATGTGTGGATAGAATGGTGATGTCGTCTGCATATGTAACTGTGTGTACATTTGGAGGTGGTTGTGGTAAGTCTGCCATGTATATGTTGAATAGTGTTGGTGAAAGTACTCCCCCCTGTGGTACCCCCGTTTTCGTGTTTCTATGTTCTGATGTTTCCCCCCGGTATTGAGTGTATTGTCTGCGTCCCCTTATGTAGTTGAAGATGTATTTGATGATGATGTTTGGGGTGTTAGTGTTGTTGAGTTTGTTTGTGAGTGTGTGTAGGTTTACCGTGTCAAAGGCTTTGGACATGTCTAGGGCTATGGCAACTGTTCGTTGTGGTGGTTTTTGTTGATTGAAACCTGTGGCTATGATGTTGTGTATGTGGTGTAGTGCTGTGGTTGTGGAGTGTTGTTTTCGGAAGCCGTGTTGGTGAGAGGGTAGTTGAGTGTTGTTGGTAATGAAGGGTAGTATTACTTTTTCCATTGTTTTGGCTATTGGGCTGAGTAGTGCTATTGGTCTGTAAGATGGGCCGAGTGCGTGGTTTTTGTTGGGTTTTGGTATTGGGATTATTTTTGCAGTCTTCCATATTGCGGGGATGGTGTTGGTGTTGAGTGATGTGTTGTAAGTGTGTGTGAGTAGTGTTATTGCTTTGGGGCCTAGGTGTTTCAGATGTCTGATGTTTATGTTGTCTGGGCCTGTGGAGTTGTTGCTTTTGGAGCGTTGTAGTGCTTGTTTGACTTGTTGTTCTGTGATGGTTATGGGCGTGGTGTTGAGTTTTCGTATTTTGCGTTGTAGTTGTCTGTATGTTCTGTTGGTTTTGTGTTGTATTATGTTGGTGAATTGTTTGTTGAATGCTCGTGCTTTCTGTTTGTTGGATATTGCCGTGTGTTGTCCGAACTGTATTGTGGTGTTTTCTGGTGCTTTTTGTTCTTTGTTTGATAGTCTTGTTACTGTGTTCCAGAGTATGTGTTGTTTGTGTCTGTGGTTCCATGCATCCGTTAAGTGTTCTTTCCATAGCTCTTGTTTGTGTTTTTGGATTTGTGTGTCTATTTCTTTGTTTAGGTCTGTGATGCGTGGGTCTTGGTGGTTTTGTTGTCTGATGTCGTTTCTTTGGCTGATGAGTGTTCTGATGTGTTGTGGTAGGAGAAGTGATTTGCTTTTTATTTTTCCGTGGGGTATGTGGTGTTTGTCTGCTGTAAGTATGAGGTTTGTGAGCATGGTGTTGGCTGTGTGGATGTTGTCAGGTATGGTTATGTTCTCCAGTGCTGATTCTATTTCAGAGGTGTATCCTTCCCAGTCTGCTTTCCTGTAATTTGTGTAAGTTTGAAGGTGTTGTTGTAGGCGGAAAGGAGCACGCGTGTTGTGTGTGATTTTGATAGGAAGGTGGTCTGAACTGAGTGCGTGTATTGTGGTCCATGTTGTTCTGTTTGTGATGCTGTTGCTGGCTGTTGTGATGTCCGGTGATGTTGGTTGTTGGTTGATGTTTGTAGGCTTTCTGGTAGGTGTGTTTGCGTTTAGAGTGATTTGTTGGGAGTTCTGTAGTATGTCTGCAATGAGGGTGCCTCTGTGGTCGTCGTAGGGAGAGTGCCATTGTGTTGAGTGAGCGTTGATGTCTGCGGTTAGAATGGTGTTGTTCAGCGAGTTTATGTATTGGAAGGTGTTGGTGATGTCTGTGTCTTCTGTGGCGTGGTCTGGTCGGGTGGTATCTCTGGGGGGTATATACATGTTGCATATGTGTAGTCTTTTGTGGTTGGTTATGTGAATCTTTACGGTTTGAATTTCTGTAGTGTTGGTGTTAATGTTGTTGGGGATGTTCATGGGAGTGAATGTGACTGATTTGTGAATGTATGTGAGCAGTCCTCCTCCTCCCTTGTGTTCTCTGTCTTTCCTAATGCTGGTGTAGTTGGTGAGACGAGGTGTGTTGTGTTGTTTTTCTAGTTTGGTTTCTTGTATGGTGATGATGTCTGCGTGCTGTTGTGAGGCGAGTTCTTCTAGTTCTGTTTTCTTGTTTTGGATGCCGTTGATGTTTATTTGTAGTATGGTCAGTGTGTGTTTGTTGTTTTTATTGGTGGGTGTTATTCTTTGTGGGTTGTTCGGGGGTTGTGGTGTTGGGGTGTTTGTTGTTTGCGTGTGTGTTCTGCATGTCCACGTGTTTGTGTATTGGCGGGTGGTGATGCCGGAGCAATGTCTGTGTATCCAGTGTGGGTGTGTTGAGTTGCATCTGAGTGAGGTTTGTCTGCGTGTGATGATTCTATTGCAGCTATTGCAGGTCCAGGTTTGGGGGGGTGGTCTTGTGTTTGTTGTATCTCTGTTGGAGTTGTCTGTCCGTGTTGCCTTTGAGGGTAGTGTTGGTGAGGCGAGTGTGTTGTTTTGGTCTGTTTGTGCTCTGCTGCCTGTTGGTGTCCTACGAGGTGTTGTTGTTCGTGGTGGTGTTTTGGGATGTAGTCTGCATTTCCATGTTATGTTGTATTGTCTAGTGTTTATGTTTGTGCAATGTTTGTGTACCCAGTGTGGTGTGTGGTGGTTGCATCTGAAGGATGTCTGTCTTCTTGTAATCTGTTGTGTGCAAATGTCGCATGTCCAGGTAGTTTGTTGTGTGTGTGTTTGTTGCGTGCGTGAGAGTGTCTGTGTGGGCCCCGGATTTGTCTCTATGTCCCCCGCCTGGAGCAAAAGGTCCGCCCGCCACCCTGCCAGGTTCAGGGGGCGGTTAGCCGAAAAAAAAAAACGGCCGTAAGGGCACCCCGTTCGGGGTGCAGGGATTGGTTCCTTGATTTGTCCCCCCGTTCGGGGGGAACCCTCCAACTGCGAGTAAGCCAAGGAGTTTGGAGGTACAGCAGGTTGACAGCAGTGTGATCCAGCAGATTAGATAGAGTAGAATTTGAATGGGGCTTCACTGATTTATTTCATACAATTCATATCTAAAACACAGTTGAAAAATATTTGATTGTTAAAATATTTAAATACAAGAACTATATCAAGAAATTAACAAAACATAGTTTTTTTAGTTAGGAGAAAAGTCTAAAAACATATCACAAATGACAAACGTTGTGCCTCTCCTCCTCCTGTTCTTCAATGAAGCTGATCACCCTCCAGCTCCCGTTAGAAACATCGTGCTGCTGAAGGTGTGCCGGCAGAATGGTTGTGATACAGGAGGTGCTGTGGACTCTCCCAGAAACGAGGACCTAGTTTAGTTGTAGATCCAGTAAAACATAGTGCAAATGTGACATTATTTATAATGCACAGTTACAGTCTTGTGAATATTAAAAAATGTACTTCATGTAATGCAGGAAGCGAATATTTCAAACGAACTAAGGCAGCAAACAGTAAGAGCAAAATCGTGTTCCAAACATTAACTCTTTTTTTAAATGTCAATTAGCTTGTGAGTAATAAGACAAAATGTGACTGTCAGACAGAGAACTGTCAGAGCAAACGGTAGATTTTAGAAAGTCCTGCCGAAATAAATCTGCACCCGACTGCGACTGTCAGCGTTGAACTGCCGCCATTGCTGTCAAAGTCAGACACATCTCCAAAATTGTTGGAGCAAATTTTTAAGCAGGCTTCATCTTGATAAATTGACCACGTATTTGACATTTACACCATAACGTTACCGCCTAAAATAATCGTAAAACAAAATTTTGTGTAACAACAAGAGTAATATGTACCCCAAAAGCTTTCAAAGCGTCTGAAAGTTTTCTCCTCCGTTTTTGTTGGGGCTTGGCTCGAAATGCATCATGATTGGCCGCCCGAAGTCCACGTGTCTGTCGGACGTGCTCTCATTGGTCTACAATACCATCACGGATGAATAAATACTCAAAGGGCTTGCCAGGCAAGCCCTTTGAACCCTTTAAATACTCAATGGGCTTGCCTGGCAAGCCCTTTGAGTATTTATTCCATATTGCCCACTAGTTCACTAGTAAGGTCATTTTGACGCTTACCAGTGAACATGTAAGGCCATAAATGTGCCCACTAGTTCACTAGTAAGATCATTTTGAGGCTTACTAGTTGACATGTAAGCCACAAAACGCCCGCTAGTTCACTAGTAAGATAATTTTGAGGCTTCTAGTGAACATGTAAGCCACAGAACGCCCACTAGTTCACTAGTAAGATCATTTTGACGCTTACTAGTGAACATGTAAGCCACAAAACGCTCACTAGTTCACTAGTAAGGTCATTTTGACGCTTACTAGTGAACATGTAAGCCACAAAACGCTCACTGGTTCACTAGTAAGGTAATTTTGACGCTTACTAGTGAACATGTAAGCCACAAAACGCCCACTAGTTCCCTAGTAAGATCATTTTGACACTTATTTATGAACATGTCAGCCACAAAACGCTCACTCGTTCACTAGTAAGATCATTTTGACGCTTACTAGTGAACATGTAAGCCACAAAACGCCCACTAGTTCACTAGTAAGGTCATTTTGACGCTTACTAGTGAACATGTAAGCCACAAAACGCCCACTAGTTCACTAGTAAGATCATTTTGACGCTTACTAGTGAACATGTAAGGCCATAAATGTGCCCACTAGTTCACTAGTAAGTTCATTTTGAGGCTTACTAGTTGACATGTAAGCCACACATCGCCTACTAGTTCACTAGTAAGATCATTTTGAGGCTTACTAGTGAACATGTAAGCCACAAAACGCCCAATAGTTCACTAGTAAGATCATTTTGACGCTTACTAGTGAACATGTAAGCCACAAAACGCTCACTAGTTTACTAGTAAGGTCATTTTGACGCTTACTAGTGAACATGTAAGCCACAAAACGCTCACTAGTTCACTAGTAAGGTCATTTTGACGCTTACTAGTGAACATGTAAGCCGCAAAACGCCCACTAGTTCACTAATAAGATTATTTTGACGCTTACTACTCAACATTTAAGGCCATAAATGTGCCCACTAGTTCACTGGTAAGATGATTTTGACGCTTACTAGTGAACATGTAAGGCCATAAATGTGCCCACTTGTAGTGCTAGTGACATTACACTGTACTTGCATTAAATGCAAATAAGGATGATTACGAAAACATGTAACGGTATCCTATTGGCTGTACGTTTCAAAATAGTGTCATCCCACCAGTCAGGGCTCATGATTTTGGAAATTCTGTGCCCACTTAGTTTTTTAAAACAACAATGGCGGACAGTGTCCTGAGACGTATTCGGCGAAGGTGCAGGGCAATAGAGAGTGCCTGTCATCAAGGGTCTGCCGGTGAAAGTGAAGCACGCGCGATAAACATTTCAATTGCTAATTTAAGAAGAGTTAGTGACCAGTTTAGCGCTGATACTATTCAAAGTTTGATTCAAAGTCCAATAGATCTCCGATCTGTCATCATTGCGGGACCCACTCCTAATGGTGGACGTGTTTGTTCCCATGTGGCACATCGTTTGCACACAGGTAAAATGGCTACCATTTTTTGTCATTGGTTTTTCGTATGTATTTTTATTCGAACTACACACGGGTTTTACTGACGACTTGCTGTGACTTACCTTCTATCACCCTGTCAAACGTCGTTTTATACCAGTGGTTTTCCTGCAAATCAGTAGACTATTAAGTAACGCGATGGCTGTACACTTTTAAGCAATAACTAGTGATCTTTTAGTTATTCAATTATAAGTTTGAATTCTTTTTTTCTTGAGTAAAATGGTTAGAGAAAATAGCTGCTCGTGGTTTTGAAGCTGCATGTACTTTTATGTACATCTGTGTCTATATGCCTGTACTGTATACAGTATATAAAAAACACGTAGTGATTCGTTTGCTTGAATTCCTTAATCCTTTTATTTCCATACTTTAGGTAGACGAGGAAGACCAGCACTTGACATTACAAGTGATCAAATTGAACTGCTCCCCACTCAGGGCTTTACAGTGAGAGCCATCACTGAGATGTTGTGTTGTTCCTCTTCATACCTGCATAAAAAAATGAAGTTTTTTTCAGATTTCAGCCAGAAATAGATTTACTCCCATTCATGATGTTGACCTGGAAGAGCATGTCAGAAGATTGCACAGCCAATTTCCCAGATCAGGCTCGGAAGCAAGTGTTCTGCTACATACTCTTGTCCCTTCATGTATATATCATTATATTCATTGTGAAAGTGTACTTTCTTTATTGTGTTGTTTTATGAACCTGTTGCAGATGATGAGGGCATACCTGCGTGCTGATGGTATTGTAGTACAAAGAAAAAGAGTTCGAGAAATCCTCAACCGTATTGAGCCAGCTGCTGCAGCCCAGAGATGGAGCCAGACTGTGGCTAGAAGAACATACTATGTGCCATTCCCCAATAGTTTATGGCACATAGATGGGCATATGCGTCTCATTCGGTAATAAGGGATCATCTTATATTTGTACTCGTGGGAGCATTAGAAAGCCATATTGTATGGACAGCACAGATTAAATTGAATTTTATCATTTGTATATCCAAGTTACACAAACTCCAAATTGCCTCCATGTAGTCTTAAGTGCACAGCAATACCTTCTCTACCGAGATGATATTTCAAACAAGATATGAAACTTGATTGTTTTCTTGTATTTAATCATTATTCTTTTCATGTTTGTTTTACAGGTGGGTGTTTGTGACACATGCCGGCATTGATGGGAATTCCAGGCTAATAACGTACCTTCAACTGGAGCACAGACAACACAGCTTTGACAGTGTTGAAATATTTTGTCCAAGCCACCTGCCTGTATGGGTTACCCTCCAGAGTAAGATCCGACCATGGTGGTGAAAACACTGGTTGCTCTTTTAATGAACCTACTGCAGGGACAAGACACCAAAATTATTTCTAGCTCCAGCCAACACCCCCTCACAATTTACTCACACCTCCCATGGCCTGATTATCCACCAACAGGGGCCCTTTTTGGATTATCATTTTGGCATAGGAACTTTCCTTTCCTATCCTAACCGAGTGAGATGAGCCGGTAGCACCTGGAGCAAAGATCGTCTAAATTTTAATAATGCTTAGGAAAGGTTCTGACCATCCTTTACGAAAGGAAAGGAGATATATTATGCAGCAGGAATATTTAAAGGGGAAGTCTTTTTTTATGTTGTTGTTGTTGTTGTTGTTGTCGACCCCACCCGTGCCCCGACATTGGGGGACCGGGCCCTCACTCCGTCTCCCGGATCCCCAGACCCCCCTCCTCCGCCCAGCGGGCGAGCAGGGCCGCCACTCCGCTTGGGTTTCGCCAGAGGTCCTCCGGAGTCAGTGTGGTGGGTATGTTTGTGCAGGTGAACAGGTGTTGTGTGTCGTGCACTTGCGTGCCGCATAGCGCACAGAGTGGTGTTGGGTGTGTGTCCGGTGTAATGTTGTGTAGGTAGGAGTGGAGGGCTGGTGATTTGTTGGTTCGGAGTTGTGCTAGGAGGTGTCTGGTTCTGTGTGGTAGGTCTTGCTCTGATGGGTCTATTTCTGGTGCTGGTGCATGTATTACTTTGTTGTGTTGTCTGGTGTCCAAGTGTGTTTGTACAAAGTGGGTGTGTATGTCTTTCATGTTCTGTTTTATGGTGTCGTTGTTGGTGTCCTGTGGTGCTGTGTCTTTGTTGTGTGTGTAGTTGTTGTTGTGGAAGATTGTTTGTTTCTTTTGTCTGGGTGGTGGTGGTTGTTGAGTGAGTGGGTGTAGTGGGTGGGTTGGGTGTTGGGCTTTTTGTCTGATTTGCGATGCGTGTAGTTTTAGATGGGTGTTCAGTGGGAGAGTTTTTGTTTCCTCATGCAAGTGTTGTATGTTTGTGTCTTGTGTGCATCCTGTTGCTATTCTGAGTGCGGTGTTCTGTGTGGTCTGGAGTTTTGTCTTGTTTGTGTCCGATAGTGTTGGTGACCATATAGTGTTTGCGTATTCGAGGCGTGTGATTGTGGTTGCTTTGTATGTGGTGAGTATAGTTTCTTTGGATTTTCCCCAGTGAGTGGTTGTTAAGGCTTTAAGTATTTTGTTTGATTGCTTGGCGCGGGTTAGAGTGTGTTGTGTGTGTTTTGAGA
Organism: Hippocampus zosterae; assembly: GCF_025434085.1. Lineage (NCBI taxonomy): Eukaryota > Metazoa > Chordata > Actinopteri > Syngnathiformes > Syngnathidae > Hippocampus > Hippocampus zosterae. The sequence continues at coordinate 375,589 of NW_026262962.1, forward strand.
AGGTGAGTTTGGGGTCCCATGTTAATCCCAGTATTTTGGGTTCGCGGACTGTGGGTAGGGTGGTGTTATCTATTTGTAAAGTGAGTCTGTTGCTGTATTCTGCCGGATCCGGTGTGAACAGAGTGGTGGTGGTTTTGTCTGCGTTGAGTGTGAGTTGGTTCTGTTTTGTCCAGTTGTATATGTCGTGGAGATATTTTTGTACTTGTTGTTGTGCCTGTTGTGGTTTGACATGTGTGGATAGAATGGTGATGTCGTCTGCATATGTAACTGTGTGTACATTTGGAGGTGGTTGTGGTAAGTCTGCCATGTACATGTTGAATAGTGTTGGTGAAAGTACTCCCCCTGTGGTACCCCCGTTTTCGTGTTTCTGTGTTCTGATGTTTCCCCTCGGTATTGAGTGTATTGTCTGCGTCCCCTTATGTAGTTGAAGATGTATTTGATGATGATGTTTGGGGTGTTAGTGTTGTTGAGTTTGTTTGTGAGTGTGTGTAGGTTTACCGTGTCAAAGGCTTTGGACATGTCTAGGGCTATGGCAACTGTTCGTTGTGGTGGTTTTTGTTGATTGAAACCTGTGGCTATGATGTTGTGTATGTGGTGTAGTGCTGTGGTTGTGGAGTGTTGTTTTCGGAAGCCGTGTTGGTGAGAGGGTAGTTAAGTGTTGTTGGTAATGAAGGGTAGTATTACCTTTTCCATTGTTTTGGCTATTGGGCTGAGTAGTGCTATTGGTCTGTAAGATGGGCCGAGTGCGTGGTTTTTGTTGGGTTTTGGTATTGGGATTATTTTTGCAGTCTTCCATATTGCGGGGATGGTGTTGGTGTTGAGTGATGTGTTGTAAGTGTGTGTGAGTAGTGTTATTGCTTTGGGGCGTAGGTGTTTCAGATGTCTGATGTTTATGTTGTCTGGGCCTGTGGAGTTGTTGCTTTTGGAGCGTTGTAGTGCTTGTTTGACTTGTTGTTCTGTGATGGTTATGGGCGTGGTGTTGAGTTTTCGTATTTTGCGTTGTAGTTGTCTGTATGTTCTGTTGGTTTTGTGTTGTATTATGTTGGTGAATTGTTTGTTGAATGCTCGTGCTTTCTGTTTGTTGGATATTGCCGTGTGTTGTCCGAACTGTATTGTGGTGTTTTCTGGTGCTTTTTGTTCTTTGTTTGATAGTCTTGTTACTGTGTTCCAGAGTATGTGTTGTTTGTGTCTGTGGTTCCATGCATCCGTTAAGTGTTCTTTCCATAGCTCTTGTTTGTGTTTTTGGATTTGTGTGTCTATTTCTTTGTTTAGGTCTGTGATGCGTGGGTCTTGGTGGTTTTGTTGTCTGATGTCGTTTCTTTGGCTGATGAGTGTTCTGATGTGTTGTGGTAGGAGAAGTGATTTGCTTTTTATTTTTCCGTGGGGTATGTGGTGTTTGTCTGCTGTAAGTATGAGGTTTGTGAGCATGGTGTTGGCTGTGTGGATGTTGTCAGGTATGGTTATGTTCTCCAGTGCTGATTCTATTTCAGAGGTGTATCCTTCCCAGTCTGCTTTCCTGTAATTTGTGTAAGTTTGAAGGTGTTGTTGTAGGCGGAAAGGAGCACGCGTGTTGTGTGTGATTTTGATAGGAAGGTGGTCTGAACTGAGTGCGTGTATTGTGGTCCATGTTGTTCTGTTTGTGATGCTGTTGCTGGCTGTTGTGATGTCCGGTGATGTTGGTTGTTGGTTGATGTTTGTAGGTTTTCTGGTGGTTGTGTTTGCGTTTAGAGTGATTTGTTGGGAGTTTTGTAGTATGTCTGCAATGTGGGTGCCTCTGTGGTCGTCGTAGGGAGAGTGCCATTGTGTTGAGTGAGCGTTGATGTCTGCGGTTAGAATGGTGTTGTTCAGCGAGTTTATGTATTGGAAGGTGTTGGTGATGTCTGTGTCTTCTGTGGCGTGGTCTGGTCGGGTGGTATCTCTGGGGGGTATATACATGTTGCATATGTGTAGTCTTTTGTGGTTGGTTATGTGAATCTTTACGGTTTGAATTTCTGTAGTGTTGGTGTTAATGTTGTTGGGGATGTTCATGGGAGTGAATGTGTATCTACTGTATATCTATAAAAAAAATCCTCGTCTCACCCCTCAGGTGGTGTCCATCCCACATTCAGCTGGGGTCCTCTACCAGAGGCCAGGAAGCTTGAGGGTTCTGCGCAGTATCCTTGCCGTTCCCAGCACTGCACATTTCTGGACTGAGATGTCCGATGTTGTTCTCGGGATCTGTTGCAACCACTCATCATCTAGTTTGGGGGTCACTGCCCCGAGTGCTCCGACCACCACAGGCACGACTGTCCCCTTTACCTTCCAGGCTCTCTCCAGCTCCTCTCTGAGCCCTTGGGATTTCTCGAGTTTCTCGTGTTCCTTCTTTCTGATGTTTCCAGCACTTGGGACCGCTACATCCACTACAACGGCTTTCCTCTGCCCTTTATCTATCATCAGGATATCTGGTTGGTTCGCCATTACCATCTTGTCAGTCTGGATCTGGAAGTCCCGTAGGATCTTCGCTCTGTCATTCTCCACCACCTTCGGAGGCGTTTCCCATTTTGACCTTGGGGTTTCCAGTCCGTACTCCGCACAGATGTTTCGGTAGACTATGCCAGCCACCTGGTTATGGCGTTCCATATAGGCTTTCCCTGCCAGCACCTTACACCCTGCAGTTATGTGTTAGATCGTCTCAGGTGCCTCTTTGCACAACCTACACCTTGGGTCTTGTCTGGTGTGGTATATCTGGGCCTCAATGGCTCTAGTGCTCAGGGCCTGCTCCTGAGCAGCCAGGATGAGTGCCTCTGTACTGTCCTTCAGGCCAGCCCTCTCTAGCCACTGATGGGAATTCTTGAGATCGGCCACTTCAGTTATGGTCCGGTGGTACATCCCGTGTAGGGGCTTGTCCTCCGATGATGGTCCCTCTTCCAGCGCCTCATCCTCTGTTGCCCATTGTCTGAGACATTCTCTGAGTACGTCATCCGTTGGAGCCTTCTCCTTGATGTATTCATGGAGCTTGGATGTTTCATCCTGGACAGTGACTCTCACACTCACTAGTCCCCAGCCGCTTTCCTTGTTGCCAGTTCAAGGTTGCCATTGGCTTGTGGTACACCGAGGTACTTGTAGCGGTCCTCAATGTCTGCTATTGTTCCTTCGGGGAGTGAGACCCCTTCAGTCCGGACTACCGTTCCTCTCTTAGTCACCATCCGACTATCACATCCCGATGTCGCTGCTGTAGATCCTGGTTGTGTGGATCAGGGAGTCTATGTCCCTTTCACTCTTAGCATACAGCTTTATGTCATCCATGTAGAGGAGGTGACTGATCGTAGCTTCATTTCTGAGGCTGTATCCATAGCCTGTCTTGGTGATTACTTGGCTTAGGGAGTTCAGTCCTATGCAGAACAGCAATGGGGAGAGTGCATCACCTTGGTATATGCCACATTTGATGGACACTTGGGTAAGTGGCTTGCCATTGGCTTCAAGTGTGGTTTTCCACATCCTTATCAAGTTCGCAATGAAGGCTCTTAGGGTCCTGTTCACCTTATACACATCCAAGCATTCAGTGATCCATGTATGTGGCATCGAGTCATAGGCTTTCTTTTAATCAATCCAGGCTGTGCACAGGTTGGTACATCGGGACCTGCAGTCTTGTGCGACTGTTCTGTCAACCAGGAGCTGATGTTTGGCTCCCCTGGTATCTCTACCAATGCCCTTCCGTGCTTCGCTCATGTATTGATCCATGTGTGCACTTATCTTAGCCGCAACATGAGCTTCCAAAATTGTGGAGGGACAGGTTATTGGCCGATAGTTGGATGCGACTGCACCCTTTGAGGGATCTTTCATGATAAGGATCGTTCGCCCTTCGGTTAGCCATCCTGGGTGAGTCCCATCCCTAGGCAGCTGGTTCATTTGTGCTGCTGGGCGCTCATGGAGTGCTGTGAGTCTCTTTAGCCAGTAAGTGTGGACCATGTCCGGGCCTGGTGCTGTCCAGTTCTTCATATTTGAGACTATTTCCTTTATGTCTGCCACTGTTATGGTAATTGGGTTCTGTTCTGGGAGGTGTCTGTGCTCCTCTCTTTGGGTGACCAGCCATTGTGCACTGCTGTTATGTGCAACCTCCTTCTCCCATCTGCCTCTCCAGTACCTTTCAGTTTCCAGTCTTGGTGGATCAGCTCTGTTGTTAGGACCCTGCCACTGAGCGTACACTTTCGCAGGTTGTGTTGCAAACAGCCTGTTTATTCGTCTGGCCTCATTCTCTTTCGTGTACCGCTTTAGGCGGCTGGACAAGGCTTGGAGCCTTTGTTTCGAGTGCTTCATATATGGTCATCTGGATGTACCTCTCAGGATCGGCCTTTTCATCACACCTCTCTGGACCTCAGTCAATTGACTCACATCTTTCCGAGCCGCCTTGATCTTAGCCTCCAACCGTCTTTTCCATGGTCGGTAATGTATCTCATGGCTTCCATGGTTGCTCTTATAGCCAAGCATCTCAAGGATCACTGATGCTGAAGCGTATATCAGTTCATTTCCGTGATCGTTACGGTAAGGATCGCCCTCAGTGCTGAATTCACACTTTCCAAGAGACTTTCAGGTGGTACTTCACATAGCCGTTGTAATCGGATTCTAGGTTTCCCAGCTTTCATTCTTGCCATGATCTTAGCTTTCAGGTCAGTTGCTGCCTCGCTCAGCATTTCATTCATTGGGGCTGGCCTCCCAATCTCATCATCTGCATTCACTCTGGTATGAACTCCTCCTCTGATCTGGCAGCCTGGGGCCCCTCACCATGGAACCTGCGTTGTACCTCATCAATCTCAAGTTGTGACAGCAGTTGCCGTTTGTGGATGTTGGAACACTGAGTTACGAGTTGTTTCGTGGCCACCCGTGACTGTGGGTTTCGAAGTAACCATTTAGCCCACATTCTCTCCATGTAACCTCTCTGACTAGGCTTGCTTGAGTAGTAGCATTCCAACAGAGCCATGTTATTGCATCTTGCCCATCTCTGCTCCATTTTTCATCAAGGTGCTCTGGTTCCCCAGCACCTGACGCAGACCTTGTTTGGCCGGGCGACGTCTGAGCTGGCATGTCATTCATTTTATTGTCTCTCATCATTGTATGAGGTACGCATTAGCGTGAAGGCTCTTGCCCAAGGACCCACACTGGATGGTGTTATGTGCTCATTTTTTGCCCCAAGTGGGGAGCGGAGGGACGGGCGCTGGGGGGGGGACCATCGTGGTGGGGCGGGCCCCTACGCGGGATGTGCCACCGGACCGTGGCTGAGGTGGCTGATCTCAAGAAGTCCTATCGGTGGCTGGAGGGGACTGGCCTGGGGGACAGCGCAGGGGCGCTCATCCTGGCTGCTCAGGAGCGGGCCTTGGGCGCCGGAGCCGTCGAGGCCCGGATGTGCCGCGCCGGACAGGACCCGGGGTGTGGGTTGTGCGGGGAGGCGCCTGGGACGATCCGGCACGTGGCTGCGGGGTGTGGGATGCTGGCAGGGGGGGCCTGCGTGGAGCGCCATGGCCAGGTGGCTGGTGTGGTCTGCCGAGGCATCTGTGCGGAGTGTGGACTGGGGGGCCCCGGGGTCGGAGTGGGGGGCACCTCCGAGGGTGGTGGAGGGTGGCGGAGCGGGGATCCTGTGGGACTTCCGGATCCAGACTGGCGGGATGGTGGTGGCGAGCCAGCAAGATGTCGTGGTCGTGGATGGGGGGCGGAGGAGGGCCGTTGTGGTGGATGTGGCGGTCCCAGGTGGTGAGGCATCGGGAGGGGGGAGCATGGGGGGCTCGGGGGGTACCAGGGGCTCGGGGAGGGGCTGGGGAGGGCCTGGGGGGTGGGGGTGGCGGTCGTGCCTGTGGTGGTCGGGGCGCTCGGGGCAGTGACCCCCGGACTGGATGGGTGGTTGCGACAGATCCCGGGACCAGCGTCGGACATCTCGGTCCGGAGGTGTGCGGTGCTGGGAGCGGCGGGGGTACTGCGCGGGGCCCTCGGGCTTCCTGGCCTCTGGTGGAGGACCCGAGCTGAATGAGGGACGGACACCACCCGAGGACACCTCCTATTGGCTCCATGATAAGAGCTCCACCCAGCAAAGAATTAACCCTTTAAAACCTGATTCTGAGCTTTCACAATTATTTACCGCCATTTGCGTAATATCTACAGTATACAGAAGGAATCAAGCAATTTTTACCAATGTATCTGTAGGTGATGTTTATTTATTATGTACACAGAGATAAAGAGTAATGGCACAGCTCTGCAGTATCTTTCCACTTTTATATATGTATGCTATACTAAATAAAATGAATAGGGCACCATATAATGCAACAGTTATGCAACTCCCTAAATAATGATGTGAATTTTCAGTTGTTGCTAAATCAGTTAGGATGTTATAATTTGTGGTGTAGATGCGAATTTAGGAGAGCAGGACAATATATCGCATTGCAATTGGAGCAGCAGCTTGGTTGATGATGTCCCCAAACCGGCTCATCTATTATATTTGTCGTGCAATACAATGAAAATGAGCACAATTGCAAAACATAGGCTTCTTATATTTTAAAATAAAATAATCACATGTTTACCGTTCTGGGGTTTCTACAATCATGAATGGAGGCATTATTTACAGCAGGTTGATGTTGTTGTTGTTGTTGTCGACCCCACCCGTGCCCCGACATTGGGGGACCGGGCCCTCACTCCGTCTCCCGGATCCCCAGACCCCCCTCCTCCGCCCAGCGGGCGAGCAGGGCCGCCACTCCGCTTGGGTTTCGCCAGAGGTCCTCCGGAGTCATTGTGGTGGGTATGTTTGTGCAGGTGAACAGGTGTTGTGTGTCGTGCACTTGCGTGCCGCATAGCGCACAGAGTGGTGTTGGGTGTGTGTCCGGTGTAATGTTGTGTAGGTAGGAGTGGAGGGCTGGTGATTTGTTGGTTCGGAGTTGTGCTAGGAGTTGTCTGGTTCTGTGTGGTAGGTCTTGCTCTGATGGGTCTATTTCTGGTGCTGGTGCATGTATTACTTTGTTGTGTTGTCTGGTGTCCAAGTGTGTTTGTACAAAGTGGGTGTGTATGTCTTTCATGTTCTGTTTTATGGTGTCGTTGTTGGTGTCCTGTGGTGCTGTGTCTTTGTTGTGTGTGTAGTTGTTGTTGTGGAAGATTGTTTGTTTCTTTTGTCTGGGTGGTGGTGGTTGTTGAGTGAGTGGGTGTAGTGGGTGGGTTGGGTGTTGGGCTTTTTGTCTGATTTGCGATGCGTGTAGTTTTAGATGGGTGTTCAGTGGGAGAGTTTTTGTTTCCTCATGCAAGTGTTGTATGTTTGTGTCTTGTGTGCATCCTGTTGCTATTCTGAGTGCGGTGTTCTGTGTGGTCTGGAGTTTTGTCTTGTTTGTGTCCGATAGTGTTGGTGACCATATAGTGTTTGCGTATTCGAGGCGTGTGAGTGTGGTTGCTTTGTATGTGGTGAGTATAGTTTCTTTGGATTTTCCCCAGTGAGTGGTTGTTAAGGCTTTAAGTATTTTGTTTGATTGCTTGGCGCGGGTTAGAGTGTGTTGTGTGTGTTTTGAGAAGGTGAGTTTGGGGTCCCATGTTAATCCCAGTATTTTGCGTTCGCGGACTGTGGGTAGGGTGGTGTTATCTATTTGTAAAGTGAGTCTGTTGCTGTATTCTGCCGGATCCGGTGTGAACAGAGTGGTGGTGGTTTTGTCTGCGTTGAGTGTGAGTTGGTTCTGTTTTGTCCAGTTGTATATGTCGTGGAGATATTTTTGTACTTGTTGTTGTGCCTGTTGTGGTTTGACATGTGTGGATAGAATGGTGATGTCGTCTGCATATGTAACTGTGTGTACATTTGGAGGTGGTTGTGGTAAGTCTGCCATGTATATGTTGAATAGTGTTGGTGAAAGTACTCCCCCCTGTGGTACCCCCGTTTTCGTGTTTCTATGTTCTGATGTTTCCCCCCGGTATTGAGTGTATTGTCTGCGTCCCCTTATGTAGTTGAAGATGTATTTGATGATGATGTTTGGGGTGTTAGTGTTGTTGAGTTTGTTTGTGAGTGTGTGTAGGTTTACCGTGTCAAAGGCTTTGGACATGTCTAGGGCTATGGCAACTGTTCGTTGTGGTGGTTTTTGTTGATTGAAACCTGTGGCTATGATGTTGTGTATGTGGTGTAGTGCTGTGGTTGTGGAGTGTTGTTTTCGGAAGCCGTGTTGGTGAGAGGGTAGTTGAGTGTTGTTGGTAATGAAGGGTAGTATTACCTTTTCCATTGTTTTGGCTATTGGGCTGAGTAGTGCTATTGGTCTGTAGGATGGGCCGAGTGCGTGGTTTTTGTTGGGTTTTGGTATTGGGATTATTTTTGCAGTCTTCCATATTGCGGGGATGGTGTTGGTGTTGAGTGATGTGTTGTAAGTGTGTGTGAGTAGTGTTATTGCTTTGGGGCCTAGGTGTTTCAGATGTCTGATGTTTATGTTGTCTGGGCCTGTGGAGTTGTTGCTTTTGGAGCGTTGTAGTGCTTGTTTGACTTGTTGTTCTGTGATGGTTATGGGCGTGGTGTTGAGTTTTCGTATTTTGCGTTGTAGTTGTCTGTATGTTCTGTTGGTTTTGTGTTGTATTATGTTGGTGAATTGTTTGTTGAATGCTCGTGCTTTCTGTTTGTTGGATATTGCCGTGTGTTGTCCGAACTGTATTGTGGTGTTTTCTGGTGCTTTTTGTTCTTTGTTAGATAGTCTTGTTACTGTGTTCCAGAGTATGTATTGTTTGTGTCTGTGGTTCCATGCATCCGTTAAGTGTTCTTTCCATAGCTCTTGTTTGTGTTTTTGGATTTGTTTGTCTATTTCTTTGTTTAGGTCTGTGATGCGTGGGTCTTGGTGGTTTTGTTGTCTGATGTCGTTTCTTTGGCTGATGAGTGTTCTGATGTGTTGTGGTAGGAGAAGTGATTTGCTTTTTATTTTTCCGTGGGGTATGTGGTGTTTGTCTGCTGTAAGTATGAGGTTTGTGAGCATGGTGTTGGCTGTGTGGATGTTGTCAGGTATGGTTAAGTTCTCCAGTGCTGATTCTATTTCAGAGGTGTATCCTTCCCAGTCTGCTTTCCTGTAATTTGTGTAAGTTTGAAGGTGTTGTTGTAGGCGGAAAGGAGCACGCGTGTTGTGTGTGATTTTGATAGGAAGGTGGTCTGAACTGAGTGCGTGTATTGTGGTCCATGTTGTTCTGTTTGTGATGCTGTTGCTGGCTGTTGTGATGTCCGGTGATGTTGGTTGTTGGTTGATGTTTGTAGGTTTTCTGGTAGGTGTGTTTGCGTTTAGAGTGATTTGTTGGGAGTTCTGTAGTATGTCTGCAATGAGGGTGCCTCTGTGGTCGTCGTAGGGAGAGTGCCATTGTGTTGAGTGAGCGTTGATGTCTGCGGTTAGAATGGTGTTGTTCAGCGAGTTTATGTATTGGAAGGTGTTGGTGATGTCTGTGTCTTCTGTGGCGTGGTCTGGTCGGGTGGTATCTCTGGGGGGTATATACATGTTGCATATGTGTAGTCTTTTGTGGTTGGTTATGTGAATCTTTACGGTTTGAATTTCTGTAGTGTTGGTGTTAATGTTGTTGGGGATGTTCATGGGAGTGAATGTGACTGATTTGTGAATGTATGTGAGCAGTCCTCCTCCTCCCTAGTGGTCTCTGTCTTTCCTAATGCTGGTGTAGTTGGTGAGACGAGGTGTGTTGTGTTGTTTTTCTAGTTTGGTTTCTTGTATGGTGATGATGTCTGCGTGCAGTTGTGAGGCGAGTTCTTCTAGTTCTGTTTTCTTGTTTTGGATGCCGTTGATGTTTATTTGTAGTATGGTCAGTGTGTTTTTGTTGGTGGGTGTTGTTCTTTGTGGGTTGTTCGGGGGTTGTGGTGTTGGGGTGTTTGTTGTTTGCGTGTGTGTTCTGCATGTCCACGTGTTTGTGTATTGGCGGGTGGTGATGCCGGAGCAATGTCTGTGTATCCAGTGTGGGTGTGTTGAGTTGCATCTGAGTGAGGTTTGTCTGCGTGTGATGATTCTATTGCAGTTATTGCAGGTCCAGGTTTGGGGGGGTGGTCTTGTGTTTGTTGTATCTCTGTTGGAGTTGTCTGTCCGTGTTGCGTTTGAGCGTAGTGTTGGTGAGGCGTGTGTGTTGTTTTGGTCTGTTTGTGCTCTGCTGCCTGTTGGTGTCCTACGAGGTGTTGTTGTTCGTGGTGGTGTTTTGGGATGTAGTCTGCATTTCCATGTTATGTTGTATTGTCTAGTGTTTATGTTTGTGCAATGTTTGTGTACCCAGTGTGGTGTGTGGTGGTTGCATCTGAAGGATGTCTGTCTTCTTGTAATCTGTTGTGTGCAAATGTCGCATGTCCAGGTAGTTTGTTGTGTGTGTGTTTGTTGCGTGCGTGAGAGTGTCTGTGTGGGCCCCGGATTTGTCTCTATGTCCCCCGCCTGGAGCAAAAGGTCCGCCCGCCACCCTGCCAGGTTCAGGGGGCGGTTAGCCGAAAAAAAAAAAAACGGCCGTAAGGGCACCCCGTTCGGGGTGCAGGGATTGGTTCCTTGATTTGTCCCCCCGTTCGGGGGGAACCCTCCAACTGCGAGTAAGCCAAGGAGTTTGGAGGTACAGCAGGTTGACAGCAGTGTGATCGAGCAGATTAGATAAAGTAGAATTTGAATGGGGCTTCACTGATTTATTTCATACAATTCATATCTAAAACACAGTTGAAAAATATTTGATTGTTAAAATATTTAAATACAAGAACTATATCAAGAAATTAACAAAACATAGTTTTTTTAGTTAGGAGAAAAGTCTAAAAACATATCACAAATGACAAACGTTGTGCCTCTCCTCCTCCTGTTCTTCAATGAAGCTGATCACCCTCCAGCTCCCGTTAGAAACATCGTGCTGCTGAAGGTGTGCCGGCAGAATGGTTGTGATACAGGAGGTGCTGTGGACTCTCCCAGAAACGAGGACCTAGTTTAGTTGTAGATCCAGTAAAACATAGTGCAAATGTGACATTATTTATAATGCACAGTTACAGTCTTGTGAATATTAAAAAATGTACTTCATGTAATGCAGGAAGCGAATATTTCAAACGAACTAAGGCAGCAAACAGTAAGAGCAAAATCGTGTTCCAAACATTAACTCTTTTTTTAAATGTCAATTAGCTTGTGAGTAATAAGACAAAATGTGACTGTCAGACAGAGAACTGTCAGAGCAAACGGTAGATTTTAGAAAGTCCTGCCGAAATAAATCTGCACCCGACTGCGACTGTCAGCGTTGAACTGCCGCCATTGCTGTCAAAGTCAGACACATCTCCAAAATTGTTGGAGCAAATTTTTAAGCAGGCTTCATCTTGATAAATTGACCACGTATTTGACATTTACACCATAACGTTACCGCCTAAAATAATCGTAAAACAAAATTTTGTGTAACAACAAGAGTAATATGTACCCCAAAAGCTTTCAAAGCGTCTGAAAGTTTTCTCCTCCGTTTTTGTTGGGGCTTGGCTCGAAATGCATCATGATTGGCCGCCCGAAGTCCACGTGTCTGTCGGACGTGCTCTCATTGGTCTACAATACCATCACGGATGAATAAATACTCAAAGGGCTTGCCAGGCAAGCCCTTTGAACCCTTTAAATACTCAATGGGCTTGCCTGGCAAGCCCTTTGAGTATTTATTCCATATTGCCCACTAGTTCACTAGTAAGGTCATTTTGACGCTTACCAGTGAACATGTAAGGCCATAAATGTGCCCACTAGTTCACTAGTAAGATCATTTTGAGGCTTACTAGTTGACATGTAAGCCACAAAACGCCCGCTAGTTCACTAGTAAGATAATTTTGAGGCTTCTAGTGAACATGTAAGCCACAGAACGCCCACTAGTTCACTAGTAAGATCATTTTGACGCTTACTAGTGAACATGTAAGCCACAAAACGCTCACTAGTTCACTAGTAAGGTCATTTTGACGCTTACTAGTGAACATGTAAGCCACAAAACGCTCACTGGTTCACTAGTAAGGTAATTTTGACGCTTACTAGTGAACATGTAAGCCACAAAACGCCCACTAGTTCCCTAGTAAGATCATTTTGACACTTATTTATGAACATGTCAGCCACAAAACGCTCACTCGTTCACTAGTAAGATCATTTTGACGCTTACTAGTGAACATGTAAGCCACAAAACGCCCACTAGTTCACTAGTAAGGTCATTTTGACGCTTACTAGTGAACATGTAAGCCACAAAACGCCCACTAGTTCACTAGTAAGATCATTTTGACGCTTACTAGTGAACATGTAAGGCCATAAATGTGCCCACTAGTTCACTAGTAAGTTCATTTTGAGGCTTACTAGTTGACATGTAAGCCACACATCGCCTACTAGTTCACTAGTAAGATCATTTTGAGGCTTACTAGTGAACATGTAAGCCACAAAACGCCCAATAGTTCACTAGTAAGATCATTTTGACGCTTACTAGTGAACATGTAAGCCACAAAACGCTCACTAGTTTACTAGTAAGGTCATTTTGACGCTTACTAGTGAACATGTAAGCCACAAAACGCTCACTAGTTCACTAGTAAGGTCATTTTGACGCTTACTAGTGAACATGTAAGCCGCAAAACGCCCACTAGTTCACTAATAAGATTATTTTGACGCTTACTACTCAACATTTAAGGCCATAAATGTGCCCACTAATTCACTGGTAAGATGATTTTGACGCTTACTAGTGAACATGTAAGGCCATAAATGTGCCCACTTGTAGTGCTAGTGACATTACACTGTACTTGCATTAAATGCAAATAAGGATGATTACGAAAACATGTAACGGTATCCTATTGGCTGTACGTTTCAAAATAGTGTCATCCCACCAGTCAGGGCTCATGATTTTGGAAATTCTGTGCCCACTTAGTTTTTTAAAACAACAATGGCGGGCAGTGTCCTGAGACGTATTCGGCGAAGGTGCAGGGCAATAGAGAGTGCCTGTCATCAAGGGTCTGCCGGTGAAAGTGAAGCACGCGCGATAAACATTTCAATTGCTAATTTAAGAAGAGTTAGTGACCAGTTTAGCGCTGATACTATTCAAAGTTTGATTCAAAGTCCAATAGATCTCCGATCTGTCATCATTGCGGGACCCACTCCTAATGGTGGACGTGTTTGTTCCCATGTGGCACATCGTTTGCACACAGGTAAAATGGCTACCATTTTTTGTCATTGGTTTTTCGTATGTATTTTTATTCGAACTACACACGGGTTTTACTGACGACTTGCTGTGACTTACCTTCTATCACCCTGTCAAACGTCGTTTTATACCAGTGGTTTTCCTGCAAATCAGTAGACTATTAAGTAACGCGATGGCTGTACACTTTTAAGCAATAACTAGTGATCTTTTAGTTATTCAATTATAAGTTTGAATTATTTTTTTCTTGAGTAAAATGGTTAGAGAAAATAGCTGCTCGTGGTTTTGAAGCTGCATATACTTTTATGTACATCTGTGTCTATATGCCTGTACTGTATACAGTATATAAAAAACACGTAGTGATTCGTTTGCTTGAATTCCTTAATCCTTTTATTTCCATACTTTAGGTAGACGAGGAAGACCAGCACTTGACATTACAAGTGATCAAATTGAACTGCTCCCCACTCAGGGCTTTACAGTGAGAGCCATCACGGGGATGTTGGGTTGTTCCTCTTCATACCTGCATAAAAAAAATGACGTTTTTTTTCAGATTTCAGCCAGAAATAGATTTACTCCCATTCATGATGTTGACCTGGAGGAGCATGTCAGAAGATTGCACAGCCAATTTCCCAGATCAGGCTCGAAAGCAAGTGTTCTGCTACATACTCTTGTCCCTTCATGTATATATCATTATATTCATTGTGAAAGTGTACTTTCTTTATTGTGTTGTTTTATGAACCTGTTGCAGATGATGAGGGCATACCTGCGTGCTGATGGTATTGTAGTACAAAGAAAAAGAGTTCGAGAAATCCTCAACCGTATTGAGCCAGCCGCTGCAGCCCAGAGATGGAGCCAGACTGTGGCTAGAAGAACATACTATGTGCCATTCCCCAATAGTTTATGGCACATAGATGGGCATATGCGTCTCATTCGGTAATAAGGGATCATCTTATATTTGTACTCGTGGGAGCATTAGAAAGCCATATTGTATGGACAGCACAGATTAAATTGAATTTTATCATTTGTATATCCAAGTTACACAAACTCCAAATTGCCTCCATGTAGTCTTAAGTGCACAGCAATACCTTCTCTACCGAGATGATATTTCAAACAAGATATGAAACTTGATTGTTTTCTTGTATTTAATCATTATTCTTTTCATGTTTGTTTTACAGGTGGGTGTTTGTGACACATGCCGGCATTGATGGGAATTCCAGGCTAATAACGTACCTTCAACTGGAGCACAGACAACACAGCTTTGACAGTGTTGAAATATTTTGTCCAAGCCACCTGCCTGTATGGGTTACCCTCCAGAGTAAGATCCGACCATGGTGGTGAAAACACTGGTTGCTCTTTTAATGAACCTACTGCAGGGACAAGACACCAAAATTATTTCTAGCTCCAGCCAACACCCCCTCACAATTTACTCACACCTCCCATGGCCTGATTATCCACCAACAGGGGCCCTTTTTGGATTATCATTTTGGCATAGGAACTTTCCTTTCCTATCCTAACCGAGTGAGATGAGCCGGTAGCACCTGGAGCAAAGATCGTCTAAATTTTAATAATGCTTAGGAAAGGTTCTGACCATCCTTTACGAAAGGAAAGGAGATATATTATGCAGCAGGAATATTTAAAGGGGGAGTCTTTTTTTATGTTGTTGTTGTTGTCGACCCCACCCGTGCCCCGACATTGGGGGACCGGGCCCTCACTCCGTCTCCCGGATCCCCAGACCCCCCTCCGCCGCCCAGCGGGCGAGCAGGGCCGCCACTCCGCTTGGGTTTCGCCAGAGGTCCTCCGGAGTCAGTGTGGTGGGTATGTTTGTGCAGGTGAACAGGTGTTGTGTGTCGTGCACTTGCGTGCCGCATAGCGCACAGAGTGGTGTTGGGTGTGTGTCCGGTGTAATGTTGTGTAGGTAGGAGTGGAGGGCTGGTGATTTGTTGGTTCGGAGTTGTGCTAGGAGTTGTCTGGTTCTGTGTGGTAGGTCTTGCTCTGATGGGTCTATTTCTGGTGCTGGTGCATGTATTACTTTGTTGTGTTGTCTGGTGTCCAAGTGTGTTTGTACAAAGTGGGTGTGTATGTCTTTCATGTTCTGTTTTATGGTGTCGTTGTTGGTGTCCTGTGGTGCTGTGTCTTTGTTGTGTGTGTAGTTGTTGTTGTGGAAGATTGTTTGTTTCTTTTGTCTGGGTGGTGGTGGTTGTTGAGTGAGTGGGTGTAGTGGGTGGGTTGGGTGTTGGGCTTTTTGTCTGATTTGCGATGCGTGTAGTTTTAGATGGGTGTTCAGTGGGAGAGTTTTTGTTTCCTCATGCAAGTGTTGTATGTTTGTGTCTTGTGTGCATCCTGTTGCTATTCTGAGTGCGGTGTTCTGTGTGGTCTGGAGTTTTGTCTTGTTTGTGTCCGATAGTGTTGGTGACCATATAGTGTTTGCGTATTCGAGGCGTGTGATTGTGGTTGCTTTGTATGTGGTGAGTATAGTTTCTTTGGATTTTCCCCAGTGAGTGGTTGTTAAGGCTTTAAGTATTTTGTTTGATTGCTTGGCGCGGGTTAGAGTGTGTTGTGTGTGTTTTGAGAAGGTGAGTTTGGGGTCCCATGTTAATCCCAGTATTTTGGGTTCGCGGACTGTGGGTAGGGTGGTGTTATCTATTTGTAAAGTGAGCCTGTTGCTGTATTCTGCCAGATCCGGTGTGAACAGAGTGGTGGTGGTTTTGTCTGCGTTGAGTGTGAGTTGGTTCTGTTTTGTCCAGTTGTATATGTCGTGGAGATATTTTTGTACTTGTTGTTGTGCCTGTTGTGGTTTGACATGTGTGGATAGAATGGTGATGTCGTCTGCATATGTAACTGTGTGTACATTTGGAGGTGGTTGTGGTAAGTCTGCCATGTATATGTTGAATAGTGTTGGTGAAAGTACTCCCCCCTGTGGTACCCCCGTTTTCGTGTTTCTATGTTCTGATGTTTCCCCCCGGTATTGAGTGTATTGTCTGCGTCCCCTTATGTAGTTGAAGATGTATTTGATGATGATGTTTGGGGTGTTAGTGTTGTTGAGTTTGTTTGTGAGTGTGTGTAGGTTTACCGTGTCAAAGGCTTTGGACATGTCTAGGGCTATGGCAACTGTTCGTTGTGGTGGTTTTTGTTGATTGAAACCTGTGGCTATGATGTTGTGTATGTGGTGTAGTGCTGTGGTTGTGGAGTGTTGTTTTCGGAAGCCGTGTTGGTGAGAGGGTAGTTGAGTGTTGTTGGTAATGAAGGGTAGTATTACCTTTTCCATTGTTTTGGCTATTGGGCTGAGTAGTGCTATTGGTCTGTAAGATGGGCCGAGTGCGTGGTTTTTGTTGGGTTTTGGTATTGGGATTATTTTTGCAGTCTTCCATATTGCGGGGATGGTGTTGGTGTTGAGTGATGTGTTGTAAGTGTGTGTGAGTAGTGTTATTGCTTTGGGGCCTAGGTGTTTCAGATGTCTGATGTTTATGTTGTCTGGGCCTGTGGAGTTGTTGCTTTTGGAGCGTTGTAGTGCTTGTTTGACTTGTTGTTCTGTGATGGTTATGGGCGTGGTGTTGAGTTTTCGTATTTTGCGTTGTAGTTGTCTGTATGTTCTGTTGGTTTTGTGTTGTATTATGTTGGTGAATTGTTTGTTGAATGCTCGTGCTTTCTGTTTGTTGGATATTGCCGTGTGTTGTCCGAACTGTATTGTGGTGTTTTCTGGTGCTTTTTGTTCTTTGTTTGATAGTCTTGTTACTGTGTTCCAGAGTATGTATTGTTTGTGTCTGTGGTTCCATGCATCCGTTAAGTGTTCTTTCCATAGCTCTTGTTTGTGTTTTTGGATTTGTGTGTCTATTTCTTTGTTTAGGTCTGTGATGCGTGGGTCTTGGTGGTTTTGTTGTCTGATGTCGTTTCTTTGGCTGATGAGTGTTCTGATGTGTTGTGGTAGGAGAAGTGATTTGCTTTTTATTTTTCCGTGGGGTATGTGGTGTTTGTCTGCTGTAAGTATGAGGTTTGTGAGCATGGTGTTGGCTGTGTGGATGTTGTCAGGTATGGTTATGTTCTCCAGTGCTGATTCTATTTCAGAGGTGTATCCTTCCCAGTCTGCTTTCCTGTAATTTGTGTAAGTTTGAAGGTGTTGTTGTAGGCGGAAAGGAGCACGCGTGTTGTGTGTGATTTTGATAGGAAGGTGGTCTGAACTGAGTGCGTGTATTGTGGTCCATGTTGTTCTGTTTGTGATGCTGTTGCTGGCTGTTGTGATGTCCGGTGATGTTGGTTGTTGGTTGATGTTTGTAGGTTTTCTGGTGGGTGTGTTTGCGTTTAGAGTGATTTGTTGGGAGTTTTGTAGTATGTCTGCAATGTGGGTGCCTCTGTGGTCGTCGTAGGGAGAGTGCCATTGTGTTGAGTGAGCGTTGATGTCTGCGGTTAGAATGGTGTTGTTCAGCGAGTTTATGTATTGGAAGGTGTTGGTGATGTCTGTGTCTTCTGTGGCGTGGTCTGGTCGGGTGGTATCTCTGGGGGGTATATACATGTTGCATATGTGTAGTCTTTTGTGGTTGGTTATGTGAATCTTTACGGTTTGAATTTCTGTAGTGTTGGTGTTAATGTTGTTGGGGATGTTCATGGGAGTGAATGTGTATCTACTGTATATCTATAAAAAAAATCCTCGTCTCACCCCTCAGGTGGTGTCCATCCCTCATTCAGCTGGGGTCCTCTACCAGAGGCCAGGAAGCTTGAGGGTTCTGCGCAGTATCCTTGCCGTTCCCAGCACTGCACATTTCTGGACTGAGATGTCCGATGTTGTTCCCGGGATCTGTTGCAACCACTCATCATCTAGTTTGGGGGTCACTGCCCCGAGTGCTCCGACCACCACAGGCACGACTGTCCCCTTTACCTTCCAGGCTCTCTCCAGCTCCTCTCTGAGCCCTTGGGATTTCTCGAGTTTCTCGTGTTCCTTCTTTCTGATGTTTCCAGCACTTGGGACCGCTACATCCACTACAACGGCTTTCCTCTGCCCTTTATCTATCATCAGGATATCTGGTTGGTTCGCCATTACCATCTTGTCAGTCTGGATCTGGAAGTCCCATAGGATCTTCGCTCTGTCATTCTCCACCACCTTCGGAGGTGTTTCCCATTTTGACCTTGGGGTTTCCAGTCCGTACTCCGCACAGATGTTTCGGTAGACTATGCCAGCCACCTGGTTATGGCGTTCCATATAGGCTTTCCCTGCCAGCACCTTACACCCTGCAGTTATGTGTTAGATCGTCTCAGGTGCCTCTTTGCACAACCTACACCTTGGGTCTTGTCTGGTGTGGTATATCTGGGCCTCAATGGCTCTAGTGCTCAGGGCCTGCTCCTGAGCAGCCAGGATGAGTGCCTCTGTACTGTCCTTCAGGCCAGCCCTCTCTAGCCACTGATGGGAATTCTTGAGATCGGCCACTTCAGTTATGGTCCGGTGGTACATCCCGTGTAGGGGCTTGTCCTCCGATGATGGTCCCTCTTCCAGCGCCTCATCCTCTGTTGCCCATTGTCTGAGACATTCTCTGAGTACGTCATCCGTTGGAGCCTTCTCCTTGATGTATTCATGGAGCTTGGATGTTTCATCCTGGACAGTGGCTCTCACACTCACTAGTCCCCAGCCGCTTTCCTTGTTGCCAGTTCAAGGTTGCCATTGGCTTGTGGTACACCGAGGTACTTGTAGCTGTCCTCAATGTCTGCTATTGTTCCTTCGGGGAGTGAGACCCCTTCAGTCCGGACTACCGTTCCTCTCTTAGTCACCATCCGACTATCACATCCCGATGTCGCTGCTGTAGATCCTGGTTGTGTGGATCAGGGAGTCTATGTCCCTTTCACTCTTAGCATACAGCTTTATGTCATCCATGTAGAGGAGGTGACTGATCGTAGCTTCATTTCTGAGGCTGTATCCATAGCCTGTCTTGGTGATTACTTGGCTTAGGGAGTTCAGTCCTATGCAGAACAGCAATGGGGAGAGTGCATCACCTTGGTATATGCCACATTTGATGGACACTTGGGTAAGTGGCTTGCCATTGGCTTCAAGTGTGGTTTTCCACATCCTTATCAAGTTCGCAACGAAGGCTCTTAGGGTCCTGTTCACCTTATACACATCCAAGCATTCAGTGATCCATGTATGTGGCATCGAGTCATAGGCTTTCTTTTAATCAATCCAGGCTGTGCACAGGTTGGTACATCGGGACCTGCAGTCTTGTGCGACTGTTCTGTCAACCAGGAGCTGATGTTTGGCTCCCCTGGTATCTCTACCAATGCCCTTCCGTGCTTCGCTCATGTATTGATCCATGTGTGCACTTATCTTAGCCGCAACATGAGCTTCCAAAATTGTGGAGGGACAGGTTATTGGCCGATAGTTGGATGCGACTGCACCCTTTGAGGGATCTTTCATGATAAGGATCGTTCGCCCTTCGGTTAGCCATCCTGGGTGAGTCCCATCCCTAGGCAGCTGGTTCATTTGTGCTGCTGGGCGCTCATGGAGTGCTGTGAGTCTCTTTAGCCAGTAAGTGTGGACCATGTCCGGGCCTGGTGCTGTCCAGTTCTTCATATTTGAGACTATTTCCTTTATGTCTGCCACTGTTATGGTAATTGGGTTCTGTTCAGGGAGGTGTCTGTGCTCCTCTCTTTGGGTGACCAGCCATTGTGCACTGCTGTTATGTGCAACCTCCTTCTCCCATCTGCCTCTCCAGTACCTTTCAGTTTCCAGTCTTGGTGGATCAGCTCTGTTGTCAGGACCCTGCCACTGAGCGTACACTTTCGCAGGTTGTGTTGCAAACAGCCTGTTTATTCGTCTGGCCTCATTCTCTTTCGTGTACCGCTTTAGGCGGCTGGACAAGGCTTGGAGCCTTTGTTTCGAGTGCTTCATATATGGTCATCTGGATGTACCTCTCAGGATCGGCCTTTTCATCACACCTCTCTGGACCTCAGTCAATTGACTCACATCTTTCCGAGCCGCCTTGATCTTAGCCTCCAACCGTCTTTTCCATGGTCGGTAATGTATCTCATGGCTTCCATGGTTGCTCTTATAGCCAAGCATCTCAAGGATCACTGATGCTGAAGCGTATATCAGTTCATTTCCGTGATCGTTACGGTAAGGATCGCCCTCAGTGCTGAATTCACACTTTCCAAGAGACTTTCAGGTGGTACTTCACATAGCCGTTGTAATCGGATTCTAGGTTTCCCAGCTTTCATTCTTGCCATGATCTTAGCTTTCAGGTCAGTTGCTGCCTCGCTCAGCATTTCATTCATTGGGGCTGGCCTCCCAATCTCATCATCTGCATTCACTCTGGTATGAACTCCTCCTCTGATCTGGCAGCCTGGGGCCCCTCACCATGGAACCTGCGTTGTACCTCATCAATCTCAAGTTGTGACAGCAGTTGCCGTTTGTGGATGTTGGAACACTGAGTTACGAGTTGTTTCGTGGCCACCCGTGACTGTGGGTTTCGAAGTAACCATTTAGCCCACATTCTCTCCATGTAACCTCTCTGACTAGGCTTGCTTGAGTAGTAGCATTCCAACAGAGCCATGTTATTGCATCTTGCCCATCTCTGCTCCATTTTTCATCAAGGTGCTCTGGTTCCCCAGCACCTGACGCAGACCTTGTTTGGCCGGGCGACGTCTGAGCTGGCATGTCATTCATTTTATTGTCTCTCATCATTGTATGAGGTACGCATTAGCGTGAAGGCTCTTGCCCAAGGACCCACACTGGATGGTGTTATGTGCTCATTTTTTGCCCCAAGTGGGGAGCGGAGGGACGGGCGCTGGGGGGGGGACCATCGTGGTGGGGCGGGCCCCTACGCGGGATGTGCCACCGGACCGTGGCTGAGGTGGCTGATCTCAAGAAGTCCTATCGGTGGCTGGAGGGGACTGGCCTGGGGGACAGCGCAGGGGCGCTCATCCTGGCTGCTCAGGAGCGGGCCTTGGGCGCCGGAGCCGTCGAGGCCCGGATGTGCCGCGCCGGACAGGACCCGGGGTGTGGGTTGTGCGGGGAGGCGCCTGGGACGATCCGGCACGTGGCTGCGGGGTGTGGGATGCTGGCAGGGGGGGCCTGCGTGGAGCGCCATGGCCAGGTGGCTGGCGTGGTCTGCCGAGGCATCTGTGCGGAGTGTGGACTGGGGGCCCCGGGGTCGGAGTGGGGGGCACCTCCGAGGGTGGTGGAGGGTGGCGGAGCGGGGATCCTGTGGGACTTCCGGATCCAGACTGGCGGGATGGTGGTGGCGAGCCAGCCAGATGTCGTGGTCGTGGATGGGGGGCGGAGGAGGGCCGTTGTGGTGGATGTGGCGGTCCCAGGTGGTGGAGGCATCGGGAGGGGGGAGCATGGGGTGCTCGGGGGGTACCAGGGGCTCGGGGAGGGGCTGGGGAGGGCCTGGGGGGTGGGGGTGGCGGTCGTGCCTGTGGTGGTCGGGGCGCTCGGGGCAGTGACCCCCGGACTGGATGGGTGGTTGCGACAGATCCCGGGACCAGCGTCGGACATCTCGGTCCGGAGGTGTGCGGTGCTTGGAGAGGCGGGGGTACTGCGCGGGGCCCTCGGGCTTCCTGGCCTCTGGTGGAGGACCCGAGCTGAATGAGGGACGGACACCACCCGAGGACACCTCCTATTGGCTCCATGATAAGAGCTCCACCCAGCAAAGAATTAACCCTTTAAAACCTGATTCTGAGCTTTCACAATTATTTACCGCCATTTGCGTAATATCTACAGTATACAGAAGGAATCAAGCAATTTTTACCAATGTATCTGTAGGTGATGTTTATTTATTATGTACACAGAGATAAAGAGTAATGGCACAGCTCTGCAGTATCTTTCCACTTTTATATATGTATGCTATACTAAATAAAATGAATAGGGCACCATATAATGCAACAGTTATGCAACTCCCTAAATAATGATGTGAATTTTCAGTTGTTGCTAAATCAGTTAGGATGTTATAATTTGTGGTGTAGATGCGAATTTAGGAGAGCAGGACAATATATCGCATTGCAATTGGAGCAGCAGCTTGGTTGATGATGTCCCCAAACCGGCTCATCTATTATATTTGTCGTGCAATACAATGAAAATGAGCACAATTGCAAAACATAGGCTTCTTATATTTTAAAATAAAATAATCACATGTTTACCGTTCTGGGGTTTCTACAATCATGAATGGAGGCATTATTTACAGCAGGTTGATGTTGTTGTTGTTGTTGTCGACCCCACCCGTGCCCCGACATTGGGGGACCGGGCCCTCACTCCGTCTCCCGGATCCCTAGACCCCCCTCCGCCGCCCAGCGGGCGACCAGGGCCGCCACTCCGCTTGGGTTTCGCCAGAGGTCCTCCGGAGTCAGTGTGGTGGGTATGTTTGTGCAGGTGAACAGGTGTTGTGTGTCGTGCACTTGCGTGCCGCATAGCGCACAGAGTGGTGTTGGGTGTGTGTCCGGTGTAATGTTGTGTAGGTAGGAGTGGAGGGCTGGTGATTTGTTGGTTCGGAGTTGTGCTAGGAGTTGTCTGGTTCTGTGTGGTAGGTCTTGCTCTGATGGGTCTATTTCTGGTGCTGGTGCATGTATTACTTTGTTGTGTTGTCTGGTGTCCAAGTGTGTTTGTACAAAGTGGGTGTGTATGTCTTTCATGTTCTGTTTTATGGTGTCGTTGTTGGTGTCCTGTGGTGCTGTGTCTTTGTTGTGTGTGTAGTTGTTGTTGTGGAAGATTGTTTGTTTCTTTTGTCTGGGTGGTGGTGGTTGTTGAGTGGGTGGGTTGGGTGTTGGGCTTTTTGTCTGATTTGCGATGCGTGTAGTTTTAGATGGGTGTTCAGTGGGAGAGTTTTTGTTTCCTCATGCAAGTGTTGTATGTTTGTGTCTTGTGTGCATCCTGTTGCTATTCTGAGTGCGGTGTTCTGTGTGGTCTGGAGTTTTGTCTTGTTTGTGTCCGATAGTGTTGGTGACCATATAGTGTTTGCGTATTCGAGGCGTGTGAGTGTGGTTGCTTTGTATGTGGTGAGTATAGTTTCTTTGGATTTTCCCCAGTGAGTGGTTGTTAAGGCTTTAAGTATTTTGTTTGATTGCTTGGCGCGGGTTAGAGTGTGTTGTGTGTGTTTTGAGAAGGTGAGTTTGGGGTCCCATGTTAATCCCAGTATTTTGGGTTCGCGGACTGTGGGTAGGGTGGTGTTATCTATTTGTAAAGTGAGCCTGTTGCTGTATTCTGCCGGATCCGGTGTGAACAGAGTGGTGGTGGTTTTGTCTGCGTTGAGTGTGAGTTGGTTCTGTTTTGTCCAGTTGTATATGTCGTGGAGATATTTTTGTACTTGTTGTTGTGCCTGTTGTGGTTTGACATGTGTGGATAGAATGGTGATGTCGTCTGCATATGTAACTGTGTGTACATTTGGAGGTGGTTGTGGTAAGTCTGCCATGTATATGTTGAATAGTGTTGGTGAAAGTACTCCCCCCTGTGGTACCCCCGTTTTCGTGTTTCTATGTTCTGATGTTTCCCCCCGGTATTGAGTGTATTGTCTGCGTCCCCTTATGTAGTTGAAGATGTATTTGATGATGATGTTTGGGGTGTTAGTGTTGTTGAGTTTGTTTGTGAGTGTGTGTAGGTTTACCGTGTCAAAGGCTTTGGACATGTCTAGGGCTATGGCAACTGTTCGTTGTGGTGGTTTTTGTTGATTGAAACCTGTGGCTATGATGTTGTGTATGTGGTGTAGTGCTGTGGTTGTGGAGTGTTGTTTTCGGAAGCCGTGTTGGTGAGAGGGTAGTTGAGTGTTGTTGGTAATGAAGGGTAGTATTACCTTTTCCATTGTTTTGGCTATTGGGCTGAGTAGTGCTATTGGTCTGTAAGATGGGCCGAGTGCGTGGTTTTTGTTGGGTTTTGGTATTGGGATTATTTTTGCAGTCTTCCATATTGCGGGGATGGTGTTGGTGTTGAGTGATGTGTTGTAAGTGTGTGTGAGTAGTGTTATTGCTTTGGGGCCTAGGTGTTTCAGATGTCTGATGTTTATGTTGTCTGGGCCTGTGGAGTTGTTGCTTTTGGAGCGTTGTAGTGCTTGTTTGACTTGTTGTTCTGTGATGGTTATGGGCGTGGTGTTGAGTTTTCGTATTTTGCGTTGTAGTTGTCTGTATGTTCTGTTGGTTTTGTGTTGTATTATGTTGGTGAATTGTTTGTTGAATGCTCGTGCTTTCTGTTTGTTGGATATTGCCGTGTGTTGTCCGAACTGTATTGTGGTGTTTTCTGGTGCTTTTTGTTCTTTGTTTGATAGTCTTGTTACTGTGTTCCAGAGTATGTATTGTTTGTGTCTGTGGTTCCATGCATCCGTTAAGTGTTCTTTCCATAGCTCTTGTTTGTGTTTTTGGATTTGTTTGTCTATTTCTTTGTTTAGGTCTGTGATGCGTGGGTCTTGGTGGTTTTGTTGTCTGATGTCGTTTCTTTGGCTGATGAGTGTTCTGATGTGTTGTGGTAGGAGAAGTGATTTGCTTTTTATTTTTCCGTGGGGTATGTGGTGTTTGTCTGCTGTAAGTATGAGGTTTGTGAGCATGGTGTTGGCTGTGTGGATGTTGTCAGGTATGGTTAAGTTCTCCAGTGCTGATTCTATTTCAGAGGTGTATCCTTCCCAGTCTGCTTTCCTGTAATTTGTGTAAGTTTGAAGGTGTTGTTGTAGGCGGAAAGGAGCACGCGTGTTGTGTGTGATTTTGATAGGAAGGTGGTCTGAACTGAGTGCGTGTATTGTGGTCCATGTTGTTCTGTTTGTGATGCTGTTGCTGGCTGTTGTGATGTCCGGTGATGTTGGTTGTTGGTTGATGTTTGTAGGTTTTCTGGTAGGTGTGTTTGCGTTTAGAGTGATTTGTTGGGAGTTCTGTAGTATGTCTGCAATGAGGGTGCCTCTGTGGTCGTCGTAGGGAGAGTGCCATTGTGTTGAGTGAGCGTTGATGTCTGCGGTTAGAATGGTGTTGTTCAGCGAGTTTATGTATTGGAAGGTGTTGGTGATGTCTGTGTCTTCTGTGGCGTGGTCTGGTCGGGTGGTATCTCTGGGGGGTATATACATGTTGCATATGTGTAGTCTTTTGTGGTTGGTTATGTGAATCTTTACGGTTTGAATTTCTGTAGTGTTGGTGTTAATGTTGTTGGGGATGTTCATGGGAGTGAATGTGACTGATTTGTGAATGTATGTGAGCAGTCCTCCTCCTCCCTTGTGTTCTCTGTCTTTCCTAATGCTGGTGTAGTTGGTGAGACGAGGTGTGTTGTGTTGTTTTTCTAGTTTGGTTTCTTGTATGGTGATGATGTCTGCGTGCTGTTGTGAGGCGAGTTCTTCTAGTTCTGTTTTCTTGTTTTGGATGCCGTTGATGTTTATTTGTAGTATGGTCAGTGTGTGTTTGTTGTTTTTGTTGGTGGGTGTTGTTCTTTGTGGGTTGTTCGGGGGTTGTGGTGTTGGGGTGTTTGTTGTTTGCGTGTGTGTTCTGCATGTCCACGTGTTTGTGTATTGGCGGGTGGTGATGCTGGAGCAATGTCTGTGTATCCAGTGTGGGTGTGTTGAGTTGCATCTGAGTGAGGTTTGTCTGCGTGTGATGATTCTATTGCAGCTATTGCAGGTCCAGGTTTGGGGGGGTGGTCTTGTGTTTGTTGTATCTCTGTTGGAGTTGTCTGTCCGTGTTGCCTTTGAGGGTAGTGTTGGTGAGGCGAGTGTGTTGTTTTGGTCTGTTTGTGCTCTGCTGCCTGTTGGTGTCCTACGAGGTGTTGTTGTTCGTGGTGGTGTTTTGGGATGTAGTCTGCATTTCCATGTTATGTTGTATTGTCTAGTGTTTATGTTTGTGCAATGTTTGTGTACCCAGTGTGGTGTGTGGTGGTTGCATCTGAAGGATGTCTGTCTTCTTGTAATCTGTTGTGTGCAAATGTCGCATGTCCAGGTAGTTTGTTGTGTGTGTGTTTGTTGCGTGCGTGAGAGTGTCTGTGTGGGCCCCGGATTTGTCTCTATGTCCCCCGCCTGGAGCAAAAGGTCCGCCCGCCACCCTGCCAGGTTCAGGGGGCGGTTAGCCGAAAAAAAAAAAACGGCCGTAAGGGCACCCCGTTCGGGGTGCAGGGATTGGTTCCTTGATTTGTCCCCCCGTTCGGGGGGAACCCTCCAACTGCGAGTAAGCCAAGGAGTTTGGAGGTACAGCAGGTTGACAGCAGTGTGATCGAGCAGATTAGATAGAGTAGAATTTGAATGGGGCTTCACTGATTTATTTCATACAATTCATATCTAAAACACAGTTGAAAAATATTTGATTGTTAAAATATTTAAATACAAGAACTATATCAAGAAATTAACAAAACATAGTTTTTTTAGTTAGGAGAAAAGTCTAAAAACATATCACAAATGACAAACGTTGTGCCTCTCCTCCTCCTGTTCTTCAATGAAGCTGATCACCCTCCAGCTCCCGTTAGAAACATCGTGCTGCTGAAGGTGTGCCGGCAGAATGGTTGTGATACAGGAGGTGCTGTGGACTCTCCCAGAAACGAGGACCTAGTTTAGTTGTAGATCCAGTAAAACATAGTGCAAATGTGACATTATTTATAATGCACAGTTACAGTCTTGTGAATATTAAAAAATGTACTTCATGTAATGCAGGAAGCGAATATTTCAAACGAACTAAGGCAGCAAACAGTAAGAGCAAAATCGTGTTCCAAACATTAACTCTTTTTTTAAATGTCAATTAGCTTGTGAGTAATAAGACAAAATGTGACTGTCAGACAGAGAACTGTCAGAGCAAACGGTAGATTTTAGAAAGTCCTGCCGAAATAAATCTGCACCCGACTGCGACTGTCAGCGTTGAACTGCCGCCATTGCTGTCAAAGTCAGACACATCTCCAAAATTGTTGGAGCAAATTTTTAAGCAGGCTTCATCTTGATAAATTGACCACGTATTTGACATTTACACCATAACGTTACCGCCTAAAATAATCGTAAAACAAAATTTTGTGTAACAACAAGAGTAATATGTACCCCAAAAGCTTTCAAAGCGTCTGAAAGTTTTCTCCTCCGTTTTTGTTGGGGCTTGGCTCGAAATGCATCATGATTGGCCGCCCGAAGTCCACGTGTCTGTCGGACGTGCTCTCATTGGTCTACAATACCATCACGGATGAATAAATACTCAAAGGGCTTGCCAGGCAAGCCCTTTGAACCCTTTAAATACTCAATGGGCTTGCCTGGCAAGCCCTTTGAGTATTTATTCCATATTGCCCACTAGTTCACTAGTAAGGTCATTTTGACGCTTACCAGTGAACATGTAAGGCCATAAATGTGCCCACTAGTTCACTAGTAAGATCATTTTGAGGCTTACTAGTTGACATGTAAGCCACAAAACGCCCGCTAGTTCACTAGTAAGATAATTTTGAGGCTTCTAGTGAACATGTAAGCCACAGAACGCCCACTAGTTCACTAGTAAGATCATTTTGACGCTTACTAGTGAACATGTAAGCCACAAAACGCTCACTAGTTCACTAGTAAGGTCATTTTGACGCTTACTAGTGAACATGTAAGCCACAAAACGCTCACTGGTTCACTAGTAAGGTAATTTTGACGCTTACTAGTGAACATGTAAGCCACAAAACGCCCACTAGTTCCCTAGTAAGATCATTTTGACACTTATTTATGAACATGTCAGCCACAAAACGCTCACTCGTTCACTAGTAAGATCATTTTGACGCTTACTAGTGAACATGTAAGCCACAAAACGCCCACTAGTTCACTAGTAAGGTCATTTTGACGCTTACTAGTGAACATGTAAGCCACAAAACGCCCACTAGTTCACTAGTAAGATCATTTTGACGCTTACTAGTGAACATGTAAGGCCATAAATGTGCCCACTAGTTCACTAGTAAGTTCATTTTGAGGCTTACTAGTTGACATGTAAGCCACACATCGCCTACTAGTTCACTAGTAAGATCATTTTGAGGCTTACTAGTGAACATGTAAGCCACAAAACGCCCAATAGTTCACTAGTAAGATCATTTTGACGCTTACTAGTGAACATGTAAGCCACAAAACGCTCACTAGTTTACTAGTAAGGTCATTTTGACGCTTACTAGTGAACATGTAAGCCACAAAACGCTCACTAGTTCACTAGTAAGGTCATTTTGACGCTTACTAGTGAACATGTAAGCCGCAAAACGCCCACTAGTTCACTAATAAGATTATTTTGACGCTTACTACTGAACATTTAAGGCCATAAATGTGCCCACTAATTCACTGGTAAGATGATTTTGACGCTTACTAGTGAACATGTAAGGCCATAAATGTGCCCACTTGTAGTGCTAGTGACATTACACTGTACTTGCATTAAATGCAAATAAGGATGATTACGAAAACATGTAACGGTATCCTATTGGCTGTACGTTTCAAAATAGTGTCATCCCACCAGTCAGGGCTCATGATTTTGGAAATTCTGTGCCCACTTAGTTTTTTAAAACAACAATGGCGGGCAGTGTCCTGAGACGTATTCGGCGAAGGTGCAGGGCAATAGAGAGTGCCTGTCATCAAGGGTCTGCCGGTGAAAGTGAAGCACGCGCGATAAACATTTCAATTGCTAATTTAAGAAGAGTTAGTGACCAGTTTAGCGCTGATACTATTCAAAGTTTGATTCAAAGTCCAATAGATCTCCGATCTGTCATCATTGCGGGACCCACTCCTAATGGTGGACGTGTTTGTTCCCATGTGGCACATCGTTTGCACACAGGTAAAATGGCTACCATTTTTTGTCATTGGTTTTTCGTATGTATTTTTATTCGAACTACACACGGGTTTTACTGACGACTTGCTGTGACTTACCTTCTATCACCCTGTCAAACGTCGTTTTATACCAGTGGTTTTCCTGCAAATCAGTAGACTATTAAGTAACGCGATGGCTGTACACTTTTAAGCAATAACTAGTGATCTTTTAGTTATTCAATTATAAGTTTGAATTATTTTTTTCTTGAGTAAAATGGTTAGAGAAAATAGCTGCTCGTGGTTTTGAAGCTGCATATACTTTTATGTACATCTGTGTCTATATGCCTGTACTGTATACAGTATATAAAAAACACGTAGTGATTCGTTTGCTTGAATTCCTTAATCCTTTTATTTCCATACTTTAGGTAGACGAGGAAGACCAGCACTTGACATTACAAGTGATCAAATTGAACTGCTCCCCACTCAGGGCTTTACAGTGAGAGCCATCACTGAGATGTTGTGTTGTTCCTCTTCATACCTGCATAAAAAAATGACGTTTTTTTCAGATTTCAGCCAGAAATAGATTTACTCCCATTCATGATGTTGACCTGGAGGAGCATGTCAGAAGATTGCACAGCCAATTTCCCAGATCAGGCTCGAAAGCAAGTGTTCTGCTACATACTCTTGTCCCTTCATGTATATATCATTATATTCATTGTGAAAGTGTACTTTCTTTATTGTGTTGTTTTATGAACCTGTTGCAGATGATGAGGGCATACCTGCGTGCTGATGGTATTGTAGTACAAAGAAAAAGAGTTCGAGAAATCCTCAACCGTATTGAGCCAGCTGCTGCAGCCCAGAGATGGAGCCAGACTGTGGCTAGAAGAACATACTATGTGCCATTTCCCAATAGTTTATGGCACATAGATGGGCATATGCGTCTCATTCGGTAATAAGGGATCATCTTATATTTGTACTCGTGGGAGCATTAGAAAGCCATATTGTATGGACAGCACAGATTAAATTGAATTTTATCATTTGTATATCCAAGTTACACAAACTCCAAATTGCCTCCATGTAGTCTTAAGTGCACAGCAATACCTTCTCTACCGAGATGATATTTCAAACAAGATATGAAACTTGATTGTTTTCTTGTATTTAATCATTATTCTTTTCATGTTTGTTTTACATGTGGGTGTTTGTGACACATGCCGGCATTGATGGGAATTCCAGGCTAGTAACGTACCTTCAACTGGAGCACAGACAACACAGCTTTGACAGTGTTGAAATATTTTGTCCAAGCCACCTGCCTGTATGGGTTACCCTCCAGAGTAAGATCCGACCATGGTGGTGAAAACACTGGTTGCTCTTTTAATGAACCTACTGCAGGGACAAGACACCAAAATTATTTCTAGCTCCAGCCAACACCCCCTCACAATTTACTCACACCTCCCATGGCCTGATTATCCACCAACAGGGGCCCTTTTTGGATTATCATTTTGGCATAGGAACTTTCCTTTCCTATCCTAACCGAGTGAGATGAGCCGGTAGCACCTGGAGCAAAGATCGTCTAAATTTTAATAATGCTTAGGAAAGGTTCTGACCATCCTTTACGAAAGGAAAGGAGATATATTATGCAGCAGGAATATTTAAAGGGGGAGTCTTTTTTTATGTTGTTGTTGTTGTTGTTGTTGTCGACCCCACCCGTGCCCCGACATTGGGGGACCGGGCCCTCACTCCGTCTCCCGGATCCCCAGACCCCCCTCCTCCGCCCAGCGGGCGAGCAGGGCCGCCACTCCGCTTGGGTTTCGCCAGAGGTCCTCCGGAGTCAGTGTGGTGGGTATGTTTGTGCAGGTGAACAGGTGTTGTGTGTCGTGCACTTGCGTGCCGCATAGCGCACAGAGTGGTGTTGGGTGTGTGTCCGGTGTAATGTTGTGTAGGTAGGAGTGGAGGGCTGGTGATTTGTTGGTTCGGAGTTGTGCTAGGAGGTGTCTGGTTCTGTGTGGTAGGTCTTGCTCTGATGGGTCTATTTCTGGTGCTGGTGCATGTATTACTTTGTTGTGTTGTCTGGTGTCCAAGTGTGTTTGTACAAAGTGGGTGTGTATGTCTTTCATGTTCTGTTTTATGGTGTCGTTGTTGGTGTCCTGTGGTGCTGTGTCTTTGTTGTGTGTGTAGTTGTTGTTATGGAAGATTGTTTGTTTCTTTTGTCTGGGTGGTGGTGGTTGTTGAGTGAGTGGGTGTAGTGGGTGGGTTGGGTGTTGGGCTTTTTGTCTGATTTGCGATGCGTGTAGTTTTAGATGGGTGTTCAGTGGGAGAGTTTTTGTTTCCTCATGCAAGTGTTGTATGTTTGTGTCTTGTGTGCATCCTGTTGCTATTCTGAGTGCGGTGTTCTGTGTGGTCTGGAGTTTTGTCTTGTTTGTGTCCGATAGTGTTGGTGACCATATAGTGTTTGCGTATTCGAGGCGTGTGAGTGTGGTTGCTTTGTATGTGGTGAGTATAGTTTCTTTGGATTTTCCCCAGTGAGTGGTTGTTAAGGCTTTAAGTATTTTGTTTGATTGCTTGGCGCGGGTTAGAGTGTGTTGTGTGTGTTTTGAGAAGGTGAGTTTGGGGTCCCATGTTAATCCCAGTATTTTGGGTTCGCGGACTGTGGGTAGGGTGGTGTTATCTATTTGTAAAGTGAGCCTGTTGCTGTATTCTGCCGGATCCGGTGTGAACAGAGTGGTGGTGGTTTTGTCTGCGTTGAGTGTGAGTTGGTTCTGTTTTGTCCAGTTGTATATGTCGTGGAGATATTTTTGTACTTGTTGTTGTGCCTGTTGTGGTTTGACATGTGTGGATAGAATGGTGATGTCGTCTGCATATGTAACTGTGTGTACATTTGGAGGTGGTTGTGGTAAGTCTGCCATGTATATGTTGAATAGTGTTGGTGAAAGTACTCCCCCCTGTGGTACCCCCGTTTTCGTGTTTCTATGTTCTGATGTTTCCCCCCGGTATTGAGTGTATTGTCTGCGTCCCCTTATGTAGTTGAAGATGTATTTGATGATGATGTTTGGGGTGTTAGTGTTGTTGAGTTTGTTTGTGAGTGTGTGTAGGTTTACCGTGTCAAAGGCTTTGGACATGTCTAGGGCTATGGCAACTGTTCGTTGTGGTGGTTTTTGTTGATTGAAACCTGTGGCTATGATGTTGTGTATGTGGTGTAGTGCTGTGGTTGTGGAGTGTTGTTTTCGGAAGCCGTGTTGGTGAGAGGGTAGTTGAGTGTTGTTGGTAATGAAGGGTAGTATTACTTTTTCCATTGTTTTGGCTATTGGGCTGAGTAGTGCTATTGGTCTGTAAGATGGGCCGAGTGCGTGGTTTTTGTTGGGTTTTGGTATTGGGATTATTTTTGCAGTCTTCCATATTGCGGGGATGGTGTTGGTGTTGAGTGATGTGTTGTAAGTGTGTGTGAGTAGTGTTATTGCTTTGGGGCCTAGGTGTTTCAGATGTCTGATGTTTATGTTGTCTGGGCCTGTGGAGTTGTTGCTTTTGGAGCGTTGTAGTGCTTGTTTGACTTGTTGTTCTGTGATGGTTATGGGCGTGGTGTTGAGTTTTCGTATTTTGCGTTGTAGTTGTCTGTATGTTCTGTTGGTTTTGTGTTGTATTATGTTGGTGAATTGTTTGTTGAATGCTCGTGCTTTCTGTTTGTTGGATATTGCCGTGTGTTGTCCGAACTGTATTGTGGTGTTTTCTGGTGCTTTTTGTTCTTTGTTTGATAGTCTTGTTACTGTGTTCCAGAGTATGTATTGTTTGTGTCTGTGGTTCCATGCATCCGTTAAGTGTTCTTTCCATAGCTCTTGTTTGTGTTTTTGGATTTGTGTGTCTATTTCTTTGTTTAGGTCTGTGATGCGTGGGTCTTGGTGGTTTTGTTGTCTGATGTCGTTTCTTTGGCTGATGAGTGTTCTGATGTGTTGTGGTAGGAGAAGTGATTTGCTTTTTATTTTTCCGTGGGGTATGTGGTGTTTGTCTGCTGTAAGTATGAGGTTTGTGAGCATGGTGTTGGCTGTGTGGATGTTGTCAGGTATGGTTATGTTCTCCAGTGCTGATTCTATTTCAGAGGTGTATCCTTCCCAGTCTGCTTTCCTGTAATTTGTGTAAGTTTGAAGGTGTTTTTGTAGGCGGAAAGGAGCACGCGTGTTGTGTGTGATTTTGATAGGAAGGTGGTCTGAACTGAGTGCGTGTATTGTGGTCCATGTTGTTCTGTTTGTGATGCTGTTGCTGGCTGTTGTGATGTCCGGTGATGTTGGTTGTTGGTTGATGTTTGTAGGTTTTCTGGTGGGTGTGTTTGCGTTTAGAGTGATTTGTTGGGAGTTTTGTAGTATGTCTGCAATGTGGGTGCCTCTGTGGTCGTCGTAGGGAGAGTGCCATTGTGTTGAGTGAGCGTTGATGTCTGCGGTTAGAATGGTGTTGTTCAGCGAGTTTATGTATTGGAAGGTGTTGGTGATGTCTGTGTCTTCTGTGGCGTGGTCTGGTCGGGTGGTATCTCTGGGGGGTATATACATGTTGCATATGTGTAGTCTTTTGTGGTTGGTTATGTGAATCTTTACGGTTTGAATTTCTGTAGTGTTGGTGTTAATGTTGTTGGGGATGTTCATGGGAGTGAATGTGTATCTACTGTATATCTATAAAAAAAATCCTCGTCTCACCCCTCAGGTGGTGTCCATCCCTCATTCAGCTGGGGTCCTCTACCAGAGGCCAGGAAGCTTGAGGGTTCTGCGCAGTATCCTTGCCGTTCCCAGCACTGCACATTTCTGGACTGAGATGTCCGATGTTGTTCCCGGGATCTGTTGCAACCACTCATCATCTAGTTTGGGGGTCACTGCCCCGAGTGCTCCGACCACCACAGGCACGACTGTCCCCTTTACCTTCCAGGCTCTCTCCAGCTCCTCTCTGAGCCCTTGGGATTTCTCGAGTTTCTCGTGTTCCTTCTTTCTGATGTTTCCAGCACTTGGGACCGCTACATCCACTACAACGGCTTTCCTCTGCCCTTTATCTATCATCAGGATATCTGGTTGGTTCGCCATTACCATCTTGTCAGTCTGGATCTGGAAGTCCCATAGGATCTTCGCTCTGTCATTCTCCACCACCTTCGGAGGTGTTTCCCATTTTGACCTTGGGGTTTCCAGTCCGTACTCCGCACAGATGTTTCGGTAGACTATGCCAGCCACCTGGTTATGGCGTTCCATATAGGCTTTCCCTGCCAGCACCTTACACCCTGCAGTTATGTGTTAGATCGTCTCAGGTGCCTCTTTGCACAACCTACACCTTGGGTCTTGTCTGGTGTGGTATATCTGGGCCTCAATGGCTCTAGTGCTCAGGGCCTGCTCCTGAGCAGCCAGGATGAGTGCCTCTGTACTGTCCTTCAGGCCAGCCCTCTCTAGCCACTGATGGGAATTCTTGAGATCGGCCACTTCAGTTATGGTCCGGTGGTACATCCCGTGTAGGGGCTTGTCCTCCGATGATGGTCCCTCTTCCAGCGCCTCATCCTCTGTTGCCCATTGTCTGAGACATTCTCTGAGTACGTCATCCGTTGGAGCCTTCTCCTTGATGTATTCATGGAGCTTGGATGTTTCATCCTGGACAGTGGCTCTCACACTCACTAGTCCCCAGCCGCTTTCCTTGTTGCCAGTTCAAGGTTGCCATTGGCTTGTGGTACACCGAGGTACTTGTAGCTGTCCTCAATGTCTGCTATTGTTCCTTCGGGGAGTGAGACCCCTTCAGTCCGGACTACCGTTCCTCTCTTAGTCACCATCCGACTATCACATCCCGATGTCGCTGCTGTAGATCCTGGTTGTGTGGATCAGGGAGTCTATGTCCCTTTCACTCTTAGCATACAGCTTTATGTCATCCATGTAGAGGAGGTGACTGATCGTAGCTTCATTTCTGAGGCTGTATCCATAGCCTGTCTTGGTGATTACTTGGCTTAGGGAGTTCAGTCCTATGCAGAACAGCAATGGGGAGAGTGCATCACCTTGGTATATGCCACATTTGATGGACACTTGGGTAAGTGGCTTGCCATTGGCTTCAAGTGTGGTTTTCCACATCCTCATCAAGTTCGCAACGAAGGCTCTTAGGGTCCTGTTCACCTTATACACATCCAAGCATTCAGTGATCCATGTATGTGGCATCGAGTCATAGGCTTTCTTTTAATCAATCCAGGCTGTGCACAGGTTGGTACATCGGGACCTGCAGTCTTGTGCGACTGTTCTGTCAACCAGGAGCTGATGTTTGGCTCCCCTGGTATCTCTACCAATGCCCTTCCGTGCTTCGCTCATGTATTGATCCATGTGTGCACTTATCTTAGCCGCAACATGAGCTTCCAAAATTGTGGAGGGACAGGTTATTGGCCGATAGTTGGATGCGACTGCACCCTTTGAGGGATCTTTCATGATAAGGATCGTTCGCCCTTCGGTTAGCCATCCTGGGTGAGTCCCATCCCTAGGCAGCTGGTTCATTTGTGCTGCTGGGCGCTCATGGAGTGCTGTGAGTCTCTTTAGCCAGTAAGTGTGGACCATGTCCGGGCCTGGTGCTGTCCAGTTCTTCATATTTGAGACTATTTCCTTTATGTCTGCCACTGTTATGGTAATTGGGTTCTGTTCAGGGAGGTGTCTGTGCTCCTCTCTTTGGGTGACCAGCCATTGTGCACTGCTGTTATGTGCAACCTCCTTCTCCCATCTGCCTCTCCAGTACCTTTCAGTTTCCAGTCTTGGTGGATCAGCTCTGTTGTTAGGACCCTGCCACTGAGCGTACACTTTCGCAGGTTGTGTTGCAAACAGCCTGTTTATTCGTCTGGCCTCATTCTCTTTCGTGTACCGCTTTAGGCGGCTGGACAAGGCTTGGAGCCTTTGTTTCGAGTGCTTCATATATGGTCATCTGGATGTACCTCTCAGGATCGGCCTTTTCATCACACCTCTCTGGACCTCAGTCAATTGACTCACATCTTTCCGAGCCGCCTTGATCTTAGCCTCCAACCGTCTTTTCCATGGTCGGTAATGTATCTCATGGCTTCCATGGTTGCTCTTATAGCCAAGCATCTCAAGGATCACTGATGCTGAAGCGTATATCAGTTCATTTCCGTGATCGTTACGGTAAGGATCGCCCTCAGTGCTGAATTCACACTTTCCAAGAGACTTTCAGGTGGTACTTCACATAGCCGTTGTAATCGGATTCTAGGTTTCCCAGCTTTCATTCTTGCCATGATCTTAGCTTTCAGGTCAGTTGCTGCCTCGCTCAGCATTTCATTCATTGGGGCTGGCCTCCCAATCTCATCATCTGCATTCACTCTGGTATGAACTCCTCCTCTGATCTGGCAGCCTGGGGCCCCTCACCATGGAACCTGCGTTGTACCTCATCAATCTCAAGTTGTGACAGCAGTTGCCGTTTGTGGATGTTGGAACACTGAGTTACGAGTTGTTTCGTGGCCACCCGTGACTGTGGGTTTCGAAGTAACCATTTAGCCCACATTCTCTCCATGTAACCTCTCTGACTAGGCTTGCTTGAGTAGTAGCATTCCAACAGAGCCATGTTATTGCATCTTGCCCATCTCTGCTCCATTTTTCATCAAGGTGCTCTGGTTCCCCAGCACCTGACGCAGACCTTGTTTGGCCGGGCGACGTCTGAGCTGGCATGTCATTCATTTTATTGTCTCTCATCATTGTATGAGGTACGCATTAGCGTGAAGGCTCTTGCCCAAGGACCCACACTGGATGGTGTTATGTGCTCATTTTTTGCCCCAAGTGGGGAGCGGAGGGACGGGCGCTGGGGGGGGGCCATCGTGGTGGGGCGGGCCCCTACGCGGGATGTGCCACCGGACCGTGGCTGAGGTGGCTGATCTCAAGAAGTCCTATCGGTGGCTGGAGGGGACTGGCCTGGGGGACAGCGCAGGGGCGCTCATCCTGGCTGCTCAGGAGCGGGCCTTGGGCGCCGGAGCCGTCGAGGCCCGGATGTGCCGCGCCGGACAGGACCCGGGGTGTGGGTTGTGCGGGGAGGCGCCTGGGACGATCCGGCACGTGGCTGCGGGGTGTGGGATGCTGGCAGGGGGGGCCTGCGTGGAGCGCCATGGCCAGGTGGCTGGCGTGGTCTGCCGAGGCATCTGTGCGGAGTGTGGACTGGGGGCCCCGGGGTCGGAGTGGGGGGCACCTCCGAGGGTGGTGGAGGGTGGCGGAGCGGGGATCCTGTGGGACTTCCGGATCCAGACTGGCGGGATGGTGGTGGCGAGCCAGCCAGATGTCGTGGTCGTGGATGGGGGGCGGAGGAGGGCCGTTGTGGTGGATGTGGCGGTCCCAGGTGGTGGAGGCATCGGGAGGGGGGAGCATGGGGGGCTCGGGGGGTACCAGGGGCTCGGGGAGGGGCTGGGGAGGGCCTGGGGGGTGGGGGTGGCGGTCGTGCCTGTGGTGGTCGGGGCGCTCGGGGCAGTGACCCCCGGACTGGATGGGTGGTTGCGACAGATCCCGGGACCAGCGTCGGACATCTCGGTCCGGAGGTGTGCGGTGCTTGGAGAGGCGGGGGTACTGCGCGGGGCCCTCGGGCTTCCTGGCCTCTGGTGGAGGACCCGAGCTGAATGAGGGACGGACACCACCCGAGGACACCTCCTATTGGCTCCATGATAAGAGCTCCACCCAGCAAAGAATTAACCCTTTAAAACCTGATTCTGAGCTTTCACAATTATTTACCGCCATTTGCGTAATATCTACAGTATACAGAAGGAATCAAGCAATTTTTACCAATGTATCTGTAGGTGATGTTTATTTATTATGTACACAGAGATAAAGAGTAATGGCACAGCTCTGCAGTATCTTTCCACTTTTATATATGTATGCTATACTAAATAAAATGAATAGGGCACCATATAATGCAACAGTTATGCAACTCCCTAAATAATGATGTGAATTTTCAGTTGTTGCTAAATCAGTTAGGATGTTATAATTTGTGGTGTAAATGCGAATTTAGGAGAGCAGGACAATATATCGCATTGCAATTGGAGCAGCAGCTTGGTTGATGATGTCCCCAAACCGGCTCATCTATTATATTTGTCGTGCAATACAATGAAAATGAGCACAATTGCAAAACATAGGCTTCTTATATTTTAAAATAAAATAATCACATGTTTACCGTTCTGGGGTTTCTACAATCATGAATGGAGGCATTATTTACAGCAGGTTGATGTTGTTGTTGTTGTTGTCGACCCCACCCGTGCCCCGACATTGGGGGACCGGGCCCTCACTCCGTCTCCCGGATCCCTAGACCCCCCTCCGCCGCCCAGCGGGCGACCAGGGCCGCCACTCCGCTTGGGTTTCGCCAGAGGTCCTCCGGAGTCAGTGTGGTGGGTATGTTTGTGCAGGTGAACAGGTGTTGTGTGTCGTGCACTTGCGTGCCGCATAGCGCACAGAGTGGTGTTGGGTGTGTGTCCGGTGTAATGTTGTGTAGGTAGGAGTGGAGGGCTGGTGATTTGTTGGTTCGGAGTTGTGCTAGGAGTTGTCTGGTTCTGTGTGGTAGGTCTTGCTCTGATGGGTCTATTTCTGGTGCTGGTGCATGTATTACTTTGTTGTGTTGTCTGGTGTCCAAGTGTGTTTGTACAAAGTGGGTGTGTATGTCTTTCATGTTCTGTTTTATGGTGTCGTTGTTGGTGTCCTGTGGTGCTGTGTCTTTGTTGTGTGTGTAGTTGTTGTTGTGGAAGATTGTTTGTTTCTTTTGTCTGGGTGGTGGTGGTTGTTGAGTGGGTGGGTTGGGTGTTGGGCTTTTTGTCTGATTTGCGATGCGTGTAGTTTTAGATGGGTGTTCAGTGGGAGAGTTTTTGTTTCCTCATGCAAGTGTTGTATGTTTGTGTCTTGTGTGCATCCTGTTGCTATTCTGAGTGCGGTGTTCTGTGTGGTCTGGAGTTTTGTCTTGTTTGTGTCCAATAGTGTTGGTGACCATATAGTGTTTGCGTATTCGAGGCGTGTGAGTGTGGTTGCTTTGTATGTGGTGAGTATAGTTTCTTTGGATTTTCCCCAGTGAGTGGTTGTTAAGGCTTTAAGTATTTTGTTTGATTGCTTGGCGCGGGTTAGAGTGTGTTGTGTGTGTTTTGAGAAGGTGAGTTTGGGGTCCCATGTTAATCCCAGTATTTTGGGTTCGCGGACTGTGGGTAGGGTGGTGTTATCTATTTGTAAAGTGAGCCTGTTGCTGTATTCTGCCGGATCCGGTGTGAACAGAGTGGTGGTGGTTTTGTCTGCGTTGAGTGTGAGTTGGTTCTGTTTTGTCCAGTTGTATATGTCGTGGAGATATTTTTGTACTTGTTGTTGTGCCTGTTGTGGTTTGACATGTGTGGATAGAATGGTGATGTCGTCTGCATATGTAACTGTGTGTACATTTGGAGGTGGTTGTGGTAAGTCTGCCATGTATATGTTGAATAGTGTTGGTGAAAGTACTCCCCCCTGTGGTACCCCCGTTTTCGTGTTTCTATGTTCTGATGTTTCCCCCCGGTATTGAGTGTATTGTCTGCGTCCCCTTATGTAGTTGAAGATGTATTTGATGATGATGTTTGGGGTGTTAGTGTTGTTGAGTTTGTTTGTGAGTGTGTGTAGGTTTACCGTGTCAAAGGCTTTGGACATGTCTAGGGCTATGGCAACTGTTCGTTGTGGTGGTTTTTGTTGATTGAAACCTGTGGCTATGATGTTGTGTATGTGGTGTAGTGCTGTGGTTGTGGAGTGTTGTTTTCGGAAGCCGTGTTGGTGAGAGGGTAGTTGAGTGTTGTTGGTAATGAAGGGTAGTATTACCTTTTCCATTGTTTTGGCTATTGGGCTGAGTAGTGCTATTGGTCTGTAAGATGGGCCGAGTGCGTGGTTTTTGTTGGGTTTTGGTATTGGGATTATTTTTGCAGTCTTCCATATTGCGGGGATGGTGTTGGTGTTGAGTGATGTGTTGTAAGTGTGTGTGAGTAGTGTTATTGCTTTGGGGCCTAGGTGTTTCAGATGTCTGATGTTTATGTTGTCTGGGCCTGTGGAGTTGTTGCTTTTGGAGCGTTGTAGTGCTTGTTTGACTTGTTGTTCTGTGATGGTTATGGGCGTGGTGTTGAGTTTTCGTATTTTGCGTTGTAGTTGTCTGTATGTTCTGTTGGTTTTGTGTTGTATTATGTTGGTGAATTGTTTGTTGAATGCTCGTGCTTTCTGTTTGTTGGATATTGCCGTGTGTTGTCCGAACTGTATTGTGGTGTTTTCTGGTGCTTTTTGTTCTTTGTTTGATAGTCTTGTTACTGTGTTCCAGAGTATGTATTGTTTGTGTCTGTGGTTCCATGCATCCGTTAAGTGTTCTTTCCATAGCTCTTGTTTGTGTTTTTGGATTTGTTTGTCTATTTCTTTGTTTAGGTCTGTGATGCGTGGGTCTTGGTGGTTTTGTTGTCTGATGTCGTTTCTTTGGCTGATGAGTGTTCTGATGTGTTGTGGTAGGAGAAGTGATTTGCTTTTTATTTTTCCGTGGGGTATGTGGTGTTTGTCTGCTGTAAGTATGAGGTTTGTGAGCATGGTGTTGGCTGTGTGGATGTTGTCAGGTATGGTTAAGTTCTCCAGTGCTGATTCTATTTCAGAGGTGTATCCTTCCCAGTCTGCTTTCCTGTAATTTGTGTAAGTTTGAAGGTGTTGTTGTAGGCGGAAAGGAGCACGCGTGTTGTGTGTGATTTTGATAGGAAGGTGGTCTGAACTGAGTGCGTGTATTGTGGTCCATGTTGTTCTGTTTGTGATGCTGTTGCTGGCTGTTGTGATGTCCGGTGATGTTGGTTGTTGGTTGATGTTTGTAGGTTTTCTGGTAGGTGTGTTTGCGTTTAGAGTGATTTGTTGGGAGTTCTGTAGTATGTCTGCAATGAGGGTGCCTCTGTGGTCGTCGTAGGGAGAGTGCCATTGTGTTGAGTGAGCGTTGATGTCTGCGGTTAGAATGGTGTTGTTCAGCGAGTTTATGTATTGGAAGGTGTTGGTGATGTCTGTGTCTTCTGTGGCGTGGTCTGGTCGGGTGGTATCTCTGGGGGGTATATACATGTTGCATATGTGTAGTCTTTTGTGGTTGGTTATGTGAATCTTTACGGTTTGAATTTCTGTAGTGTTGGTGTTAATGTTGTTGGGGATGTTCATGGGAGTGAATGTGACTGATTTGTGAATGTATGTGAGCAGTCCTCCTCCTCCCTTGTGTTCTCTGTCTTTCCTAATGCTGGTGTAGTTGGTGAGACGAGGTGTGTTGTGTTGTTTTTCTAGTTTGGTTTCTTGTATGGTGATGATGTCTGCGTGCTGTTGTGAGGCGAGTTCTTCTAGTTCTGTTTTCTTGTTTTGGATGCCGTTGATGTTTATTTGTAGTATGGTCAGTGTGTGTTTGTTGTTTTTGTTGGTGGGTGTTGTTCTTTGTGGGTTGTTCGGGGGTTGTGGTGTTGGGGTGTTTGTTGTTTGCGTGTGTGTTCTGCATGTCCACGTGTTTGTGTATTGGCGGGTGGTGATGCTGGAGCAATGTCTGTGTATCCAGTGTGGGTGTGTTGAGTTGCATCTGAGTGAGGTTTGTCTGCGTGTGATGATTCTATTGCAGCTATTGCAGGTCCAGGTTTGGGGGGGTGGTCTTGTGTTTGTTGTATCTCTGTTGGAGTTGTCTGTCCGTGTTGCCTTTGAGGGTAGTGTTGGTGAGGCGAGTGTGTTGTTTTGGTCTGTTTGTGCTCTGCTGCCTGTTGGTGTCCTACGAGGTGTTGTTGT
This sequence comes from Hippocampus zosterae, assembly GCF_025434085.1. Lineage (NCBI taxonomy): Eukaryota > Metazoa > Chordata > Actinopteri > Syngnathiformes > Syngnathidae > Hippocampus > Hippocampus zosterae. The sequence goes on from NW_026262962.1 coordinate 417,077, forward strand.
TCGTGGTGGTGTTTTGGGATGTAGTCTGCATTTCCATGTTATGTTGTATTGTCTAGTGTTTATGTTTGTGCAATGTTTGTGTACCCAGTGTGGTGTGTGGTGGTTGCATCTGAAGGATGTCTGTCTTCTTGTAATCTGTTGTGTGCAAATGTCGCATGTCCAGGTAGTTTGTTGTGTGTGTGTTTGTTGCGTGCGTGAGAGTGTCTGTGTGGGCCCCGGATTTGTCTCTATGTCCCCCGCCTGGAGCAAAAGGTCCGCCCGCCACCCTGCCAGGTTCAGGGGGCGGTTAGCCGAAAAAAAAAAAACGGCCGTAAGGGCACCCTGTTCGGGGTGCAGGGATTGGTTCCTTGATTTGTCCCCCCGTTCGGGGGGAACCCTCCAACTGCGAGTAAGCCAAGGAGTTTGGAGGTACAGCAGGTTGACAGCAGTGTGATCGAGCAGATTAGATAGAGTAGAATTTGAATGGGGCTTCACTGATTTATTTCATACAATTCATATCTAAAACACAGTTGAAAAATATTTGATTGTTAAAATATTTAAATACAAGAACTATATCAAGAAATTAACAAAACATAGTTTTTTTAGTTAGGAGAAAAGTCTAAAAACATATCACAAATGACAAACGTTGTGCCTCTCCTCCTCCTGTTCTTCAATGAAGCTGATCACCCTCCAGCTCCCGTTAGAAACATCGTGCTGCTGAAGGTGTGCCGGCAGAATGGTTGTGATACAGGAGGTGCTGTGGACTCTCCCAGAAACGAGGACCTAGTTTAGTTGTAGATCCAGTAAAATATAGTGCAAATGTGACATTATTTATAATGCACAGTTACAGTCTTGTGAATATTAAAAAATGTACTTCATGTAATGCAGGAAGCGAATATTTCAAACGAACTAAGGCAGCAAACAGTAAGAGCAAAATCGTGTTCCAAACATTAACTCTTTTTTTAAATGTCAATTAGCTTGTGAGTAATAAGACAAAATGTGACTGTCAGACAGAGAACTGTCAGAGCAAACGGTAGATTTTAGAAAGTCCTGCCGAAATAAATCTGCACCCGACTGCGACTGTCAGCGTTGAACTGCCGCCATTGCTGTCAAAGTCAGACACATCTCCAAAATTGTTGGAGCAAATTTTTAAGCAGGCTTCATCTTGATAAATTGACCACGTATTTGACATTTACACCATAACGTTACCGCCTAAAATAATCGTAAAACAAAATTTTGTGTAACAACAAGAGTAATATGTACCCCAAAAGCTTTCAAAGCGTCTGAAAGTTTTCTCCTCCGTTTTTGTTGGGGCTTGGCTCGAAATGCATCATGATTGGCCGCCCGAAGTCCACGTGTCTGTCGGACGTGCTCTCATTGGTCTACAATACCATCACGGATGAATAAATACTCAAAGGGCTTGCCAGGCAAGCCCTTTGAACCCTTTAAATACTCAATGGGCTTGCCTGGCAAGCCCTTTGAGTATTTATTCCATATTGCCCACTAGTTCACTAGTAAGGTCATTTTGACGCTTACCAGTGAACATGTAAGGCCATAAATGTGCCCACTAGTTCACTAGTAAGATCATTTTGAGGCTTACTAGTTGACATGTAAGCCACAAAACGCCCGCTAGTTCACTAGTAAGATAATTTTGAGGCTTCTAGTGAACATGTAAGCCACAGAACGCCCACTAGTTCACTAGTAAGATCATTTTGACGCTTACTAGTGAACATGTAAGCCACAAAACGCTCACTAGTTCACTAGTAAGGTCATTTTGACGCTTACTAGTGAACATGTAAGCCACAAAACGCTCACTGGTTCACTAGTAAGGTAATTTTGACGCTTACTAGTGAACATGTAAGCCACAAAACGCCCACTAGTTCCCTAGTAAGATCATTTTGACACTTATTTATGAACATGTCAGCCACAAAACGCTCACTCGTTCACTAGTAAGATCATTTTGACGCTTACTAGTGAACATGTAAGCCACAAAACGCCCACTAGTTCACTAGTAAGGTCATTTTGACGCTTACTAGTGAACATGTAAGCCACAAAACGCCCACTAGTTCACTAGTAAGATCATTTTGACGCTTACTAGTGAACATATAAGGCCATAAATGTGCCCACTAGTTCACTAGGAAGTTCATTTTGAGGCTTACTAGTTGACATGTAAGCCACACATCGCCTACTAGTTCACTAGTAAGATCATTTTGAGGCTTACTAGTGAACATGTAAGCCACAAAACGCCCAATAGTTCACTAGTAAGATCATTTTGACGCTTACTAGTGAACATGTAAGCCACAAAACGCTCACTAGTTTACTAGTAAGGTCATTTTGACGCTTACTAGTGAACATGTAAGCCACAAAACGCTCACTAGTTCACTAGTAAGGTCATTTTGACGCTTACTAGTGAACATGTAAGCCGCAAAACGCCCACTAGTTCACTAATAAGATTATTTTGACGCTTACTACTGAACATTTAAGGCCATAAATGTGCCCACTAGTTCACTGGTAAGATGATTTTGACGCTTACTAGTGAACATGTAAGGCCATAAATGTGCCCACTTGTAGTGCTAGTGACATTACACTGTACTTGCATTAAATGCAAATAAGGATGATTACGAAAACATGTAACGGTATCCTATTGGCTGTACGTTTCAAAATAGTGTCATCCCACCAGTCAGGGCTCATGATTTTGGAAATTCTGTGCCCACTTAGTTTTTTAAAACAACAATGGCGGACAGTGTCCTGAGACGTATTCGGCGAAGGTGCAGGGCAATAGAGAGTGCCTGTCATCAAGGGTCTGCCGGTGAAAGTGAAGCACGCGCGATAAACATTTCAATTGCTAATTTAAGAAGAGTTAGTGACCAGTTTAGCGCTGATACTATTCAAAGTTTGATTCAAAGTCCAATAGATCTCCGATCTGTCATCATTGCGGGACCCACTCCTAATGGTGGACGTGTTTGTTCCCATGTGGCACATCGTTTGCACACAGGTAAAATGGCTACCATTTTTTGTCATTGGTTTTTCGTATGTATTTTTATTCGAACTACACACGGGTTTTACTGACGACTTGCTGTGACTTACCTTCTATCACCCTGTCAAACGTCGTTTTATACCAGTGGTTTTCCTGCAAATCAGTAGACTATTAAGTAACGCGATGGCTGTACACTTTTAAGCAATAACTAGTGATCTTTTAGTTATTCAATTATAAGTTTGAATTATTTTTTTCTTGAGTAAAATGGTTAGAGAAAATAGCTGCTCGTGGTTTTGAAGCTGCATATACTTTTATGTACATCTGTGTCTATATGCCTGTACTGTATACAGTATATAAAAAACACGTAGTGATTCGTTTGCTTGAATTCCTTAATCCTTTTATTTCCATACTTTAGGTAGACGAGGAAGACCAGCACTTGACATTACAAGTGATCAAATTGAACTGCTCCCCACTCAGGGCTTTACAGTGAGAGCCATCACTGAGATGTTGTGTTGTTCCTCTTCATACCTGCATAAAAAAATGACGTTTTTTTCAGATTTCAGCCAGAAATAGATTTACTCCCATTCATGATGTTGACCTGGAGGAGCATGTCAGAAGATTGCACAGCCAATTTCCCAGATCAGGCTCGAAAGCAAGTGTTCTGCTACATACTCTTGTCCCTTCATGTATATATCATTATATTCATTGTGAAAGTGTACTTTCTTTATTGTGTTGTTTTATGAACCTGTTGCAGATGATGAGGGCATACCTGCGTGCTGATGGTATTGTAGTACAAAGAAAAAGAGTTCGAGAAATCCTCAACCGTATTGAGCCAGCTGCTGCAGCCCAGAGATGGAGCCAGACTGTGGCTAGAAGAACATACTATGTGCCATTCCCCAATAGTTTATGGCACATAGATGGGCATATGCGTCTCATTCGGTAATAAGGGATCATCTTATATTTGTACTCGTGGGAGCATTAGAAAGCCATATTGTATGGACAGCACAGATTAAATTGAATTTTATCATTTGTATATCCAAGTTACACAAACTCCAAATTGCCTCCATGTAGTCTTAAGTGCACAGCAATACCTTCTCTACCGAGATGATATTTCAAACAAGATATGAAACTTGATTGTTTTCTTGTATTTAATCATTATTCTTTTCATGTTTGTTTTACAGGTGGGTGTTTGTGACACATGCCGGCATTGATGGGAATTCCAGGCTAATAACGTACCTTCAACTGGAGCACAGACAACACAGCTTTGACAGTGTTGAAATATTTTGTCCAAGCCACCTGCCTGTATGGGTTACCCTCCAGAGTAAGATCCGACCATGGTGGTGAAAACACTGGTTGCTCTTTTAATGAACCTACTGCAGGGACAAGACACCAAAATTATTTCTAGCTCCAGCCAACACCCCCTCACAATTTACTCACACCTCCCATGGCCTGATTATCCACCAACAGGGGCCCTTTTTGGATTATCATTTTGGCATAGGAACTTTCCTTTCCTATCCTAACCGAGTGAGATGAGCCGGTAGCACCTGGAGCAAAGATCGTCTAAATTTTAATAATGCTTAGGAAAGGTTCTGACCATCCTTTACGAAAGGAAAGGAGATATATTATGCAGCAGGAATATTTAAAGGGGAAGTCTTTTTTTATGTTGTTGTTGTTGTTGTTGTCGACCCCACCCGTGCCCCGACATTGGGGGACCGGGCCCTCACTCCGTCTCCCGGATCCCCAGACCCCCCTCCGCCGCCCAGCGGGCGAGCAGGGCCGCCACTCCGCTTGGGTTTCGCCAGAGGTCCTCCGGAGTCAGTGTGGTGGGTATGTTTGTGCAGGTGAACAGGTGTTGTGTGTCGTGCACTTGCGTGCCGCATAGCGCACGGAGTGGTGTTGGGTGTGTGTCCGGTGTAATGTTGTGTAGGTAGGAGTGGAGGGCTGGTGATTTGTTGGTTCGGAGTTGTGCTAGGAGTTGTCTGGTTCTGTGTGGTAGGTCTTGCTCTGATGGGTCTATTTCTGGTGCTGGTGCATGTATTACTTTGTTGTGTTGTCTGGTGTCCAAGTGTGTTTGTACAAAGTGGGTGTGTATGTCTTTCATGTTCTGTTTTATGGTGTCGTTGTTGGTGTCCTGTGGTGCTGTGTCTTTGTTGTGTGTGTAGTTGTTGTTGTGGAAGATTGTTTGTTTCTTTTGTCTGGGTGGTGGTGGTTGTTGAGTGAGTGGGTGTAGTGGGTGGGTTGGGTGTTGGGCTTTTTGTCTGATTTGCGATGCGTGTAGTTTTAGATGGGTGTTCAGTGGGAGAGTTTTTGTTTCCTCATGCAAGTGTTGTATGTTTGTGTCTTGTGTGCATCCTGTTGCTATTCTGAGTGCTGTGTTCTGTGTGGTCTGGAGTTTTGTCTTGTTTGTGTCCGATAGTGTTGGTGACCATATAGTGTTTGCGTATTCGAGGCGTGTGAGTGTGGTTGCTTTGTATGTGGTGAGTATAGTTTCTTTGGATTTTCCCCAGTGAGTGGTTGTTAAGGCTTTAAGTATTTTGTTTGATTGCTTGGCGCGGGTTAGAGTGTGTTGTGTGTGTTTTGAGAAGGTGAGTTTGGGGTCCCATGTTAATCCCAGTATTTTGGGTTCGCGGACTGTGGGTAGGGTGGTGTTATCTATTTGTAAAGTGAGCCTGTTGCTGTATTCTGCCGGATCCGGTGTGAACAGAGTGGTGGTGGTTTTGTCTGCGTTGAGTGTGAGTTGGTTCTGTTTTGTCCAGTTGTATATGTCGTGGAGATATTTTTGTACTTGTTGTTGTGCCTGTTGTGGTTTGACATGTGTGGATAGAATGGTGATGTCGTCTGCATATGTAACTGTGTGTACATTTGGAGGTGGTTGTGGTAAGTCTGCCATGTATATGTTGAATAGTGTTGGTGAAAGTACTCCCCCCTGTGGTACCCCCGTTTTCGTGTTTCTATGTTCTGATGTTTCCCCCCGGTATTGAGTGTATTGTCTGCGTCCCCTTATGTAGTTGAAGATGTATTTGATGATGATGTTTGGGGTGTTAGTGTTGTTGAGTTTGTTTGTGAGTGTGTGTAGGTTTACCGTGTCAAAGGCTTTGGACATGTCTAGGGCTATGGCAACTGTTCGTTGTGGTGGTTTTTGTTGATTGAAACCTGTGGCTATGATGTTGTGTATGTGGTGTAGTGCTGTGGTTGTGGAGTGTTGTTTTCGGAAGCCGTGTTGGTGAGAGGGTAGTTGAGTGTTGTTGGTAATGAAGGGTAGTATTACTTTTTCCATTGTTTTGGCTATTGGGCTGAGTAGTGCTATTGGTCTGTAAGATGGGCCGAGTGCGTGGTTTTTGTTGGGTTTTGGTATTGGGATTATTTTTGCAGTCTTCCATATTGCGGGGATGGTGTTGGTGTTGAGTGATGTGTTGTAAGTGTGTGTGAGTAGTGTTATTGCTTTGGGGCCTAGGTGTTTCAGATGTCTGATGTTTATGTTGTCTGGGCCTGTGGAGTTGTTGCTTTTGGAGCGTTGTAGTGCTTGTTTGACTTGTTGTTCTGTGATGGTTATGGGCGTGGTGTTGAGTTTTCGTATTTTGCGTTGTAGTTGTCTGTATGTTCTGTTGGTTTTGTGTTGTATTATGTTGGTGAATTGTTTGTTGAATGCTCGTGCTTTCTGTTTGTTGGATATTGCCGTGTGTTGTCCGAACTGTATTGTGGTGTTTTCTGGTGCTTTTTGTTCTTTGTTTGATAGTCTTGTTACTGTGTTCCAGAGTATGTGTTGTTTGTGTCTGTGGTTCCATGCATCCGTTAAGTGTTCTTTCCATAGCTCTTGTTTGTGTTTTTGGATTTGTGTGTCTATTTCTTTGTTTAGGTCTGTGATGCGTGGGTCTTGGTGGTTTTGTTGTCTGATGTCGTTTCTTTGGCTGATGAGTGTTCTGATGTGTTGTGGTAGGAGAAGTGATTTGCTTTTTATTTTTCCGTGGGGTATGTGGTGTTTGTCTGCTGTAAGTATGAGGTTTGTGAGCATGGTGTTGGCTGTGTGGATGTTGTCAGGTATGGTTATGTTCTCCAGTGCTGATTCTATTTCAGAGGTGTATCCTTCCCAGTCTGCTTTCCTGTAATTTGTGTAAGTTTGAAGGTGTTGTTGTAGGCGGAAAGGAGCACGCGTGTTGTGTGTGATTTTGATAGGAAGGTGGTCTGAACTGAGTGCGTGTATTGTGGTCCATGTTGTTCTGTTTGTGATGCTGTTGCTGGCTGTTGTGATGTCCGGTGATGTTGGTTGTTGGTTGATGTTTGTAGGTTTTCTGGTGGTTGTGTTTGCGTTTAGAGTGATTTGTTGGGAGTTTTGTAGTATGTCTGCAATGTGGGTGCCTCTGTGGTCGTCGTAGGGAGAGTGCCATTGTGTTGAGTGAGCGTTGATGTCTGCGGTTAGAATGGTGTTGTTCAGCGAGTTTATGTATTGGAAGGTGTTGGTGATGTCTGTGTCTTCTGTGGCGTGGTCTGGTCGGGTGGTATCTCTGGGGGGTATATACATGTTGCATATGTGTAGTCTTTTGTGGTTGGTTATGTGAATCTTTACGGTTTGAATTTCTGTAGTGTTGGTGTTAATGTTGTTGGGGATGTTCATGGGAGTGAATGTGTATCTACTGTATATCTATAAAAAAAATCCTCGTCTCACCCCTCAGGTGGTGTCCATCCCACATTCAGCTGGGGTCCTCTACCAGAGGCCAGGAAGCTTGAGGGTTCTGCGCAGTATCCTTGCCGTTCCCAGCACTGCACATTTCTGGACTGAGATGTCCGATGTTGTTCTCGGGATCTGTTGCAACCACTCATCATCTAGTTTGGGGGTCACTGCCCCGAGTGCTCCGACCACCACAGGCACGACTGTCCCCTTTACCTTCCAGGCTCTCTCCAGCTCCTCTCTGAGCCCTTGGGATTTCTCGAGTTTCTCGTGTTCCTTCTTTCTGATGTTTCCAGCACTTGGGACCGCTACATCCACTACAACGGCTTTCCTCTGCCCTTTATCTATCATCAGGATATCTGGTTGGTTCGCCATTACCATCTTGTCAGTCTGGATCTGGAAGTCCCGTAGGATCTTCGCTCTGTCATTCTCCACCACCTTCGGAGGTGTTTCCCATTTTGACCTTGGGGTTTCCAGTCCGTACTCCGCACAGATGTTTCGGTAGACTATGCCAGCCACCTGGTTATGGCGTTCCATATAGGCTTTCCCTGCCAGCACCTTACACCCTGCAGTTATGTGTTAGATCGTCTCAGGTGCCTCTTTGCACAACCTACACCTTGGGTCTTGTCTGGTGTGGTATATCTGGGCCTCAATGGCTCTAGTGCTCAGGGCCTGCTCCTGAGCAGCCAGGATGAGTGCCTCTGTACTGTCCTTCAGGCCAGCCCTCTCTAGCCACTGATGGGAATTCTTGAGATCGGCCACTTCAGTTATGGTCCGGTGGTACATCCCGTGTAGGGGCTTGTCCTCCGATGATGGTCCCTCTTCCAGCGCCTCATCCTCTGTTGCCCATTGTCTGAGACATTCTCTGAGTACGTCATCCGTTGGAGCCTTCTCCTTGATGTATTCATGGAGCTTGGATGTTTCATCCTGGACAGTGGCTCTCACACTCACTAGTCCCCAGCCGCTTTCCTTGTTGCCAGTTCAAGGTTGCCATTGGCTTGTGGTACACCGAGGTACTTGTAGCTGTCCTCAATGTCTGCTATTGTTCCTTCGGGGAGTGAGACCCCTTCAGTCCGGACTACCGTTCCTCTCTTAGTCACCATCCGACTATCACATCCCGATGTCGCTGCTGTAGATCCTGGTTGTGTGGATCAGGGAGTCTATGTCCCTTTCACTCTTAGCATACAGCTTTATGTCATCCATGTAGAGGAGGTGACTGATCGTAGCTTCATTTCTGAGGCTGTATCCATAGCCTGTCTTGGTGATTACTTGGCTTAGGGAGTTCAGTCCTATGCAGAACAGCAATGGGGAGAGTGCATCACCTTGGTATATGCCACATTTGATGGACACTTGGGTAAGTGGCTTGCCATTGGCTTCAAGTGTGGTTTTCCACATCCTCATCAAGTTCGCAACGAAGGCTCTTAGGGTCCTGTTCACCTTATACACATCCAAGCATTCAGTGATCCATGTATGTGGCATCGAGTCATAGGCTTTCTTTTAATCAATCCAGGCTGTGCACAGGTTGGTACATCGGGACCTGCAGTCTTGTGCGACTGTTCTGTCAACCAGGAGCTGATGTTTGGCTCCCCTGGTATCTCTACCAATGCCCTTCCGTGCTTCGCTCATGTATTGATCCATGTGTGCACTTATCTTAGCCGCAACATGAGCTTCCAAAATTGTGGAGGGACAGGTTATTGGCCGATAGTTGGATGCGACTGCACCCTTTGAGGGATCTTTCATGATAAGGATCGTTCGCCCTTCGGTTAGCCATCCTGGGTGAGTCCCATCCCTAGGCAGCTGGTTCATTTGTGCTGCTGGGCGCTCATGGAGTGCTGTGAGTCTCTTTAGCCAGTAAGTGTGGACCATGTCCGGGCCTGGTGCTGTCCAGTTCTTCATATTTGAGACTATTTCCTTTATGTCTGCCACTGTTATGGTAATTGGGTTCTGTTCAGGGAGGTGTCTGTGCTCCTCTCTTTGGGTGACCAGCCATTGTGCACTGCTGTTATGTGCAACCTCCTTCTCCCATCTGCCTCTCCAGTACCTTTCAGTTTCCAGTCTTGGTGGATCAGCTCTGTTGTTAGGACCCTGCCACTGAGCGTACACTTTCGCAGGTTGTGTTGCAAACAGCCTGTTTATTCGTCTGGCCTCATTCTCTTTCGTGTACCGCTTTAGGCGGCTGGACAAGGCTTGGAGCCTTTGTTTCGAGTGCTTCATATATGGTCATCTGGATGTACCTCTCAGGATCGGCCTTTTCATCACACCTCTCTGGACCTCAGTCAATTGACTCACATCTTTCCGAGCCGCCTTGATCTTAGCCTCCAACCGTCTTTTCCATGGTCGGTAATGTATCTCATGGCTTCCATGGTTGCTCTTATAGCCAAGCATCTCAAGGATCACTGATGCTGAAGCGTATATCAGTTCATTTCCGTGATCGTTACGGTAAGGATCGCCCTCAGTGCTGAATTCACACTTTCCAAGAGACTTTCAGGTGGTACTTCACATAGCCGTTGTAATCGGATTCTAGGTTTCCCAGCTTTCATTCTTGCCATGATCTTAGCTTTCAGGTCAGTTGCTGCCTCGCTCAGCATTTCATTCATTGGGGCTGGCCTCCCAATCTCATCATCTGCATTCACTCTGGTATGAACTCCTCCTCTGATCTGGCAGCCTGGGGCCCCTCACCATGGAACCTGCGTTGTACCTCATCAATCTCAAGTTGTGACAGCAGTTGCCGTTTGTGGATGTTGGAACACTGAGTTACGAGTTGTTTCGTGGCCACCCGTGACTGTGGGTTTCGAAGTAACCATTTAGCCCACATTCTCTCCATGTAACCTCTCTGACTAGGCTTGCTTGAGTAGTAGCATTCCAACAGAGCCATGTTATTGCATCTTGCCCATCTCTGCTCCATTTTTCATCAAGGTGCTCTGGTTCCCCAGCACCTGACGCAGACCTTGTTTGGCCGGGCGACGTCTGAGCTGGCATGTCATTCATTTTATTGTCTCTCATCATTGTATGAGGTACGCATTAGCGTGAAGGCTCTTGCCCAAGGACCCACACTGGATGGTGTTATGTGCTCATTTTTTGCCCCAAGTGGGGAGCGGAGGGACGGGCGCTGGGGGGGGGACCATCGTGGTGGGGCGGGCCCCTAGGCGGGATGTGCCACCGGACCGTGGCTGAGGTGGCTGATCTCAAGAAGTCCTATCGGTGGCTGGAGGGGACTGGCCTGGGGGACAGCGCAGGGGCGCTCATCCTGGCTGCTCAGGAGCGGGCCTTGGGCGCCGGAGCCGTCGAGGCCCGGATGTGCCGCGCCGGACAGGACCCGGGGTGTGGGTAGTGCGGGGAGGCGCCTGGGACGATCCGGCACGTGGCTGCGGGGTGTGGGATGCTGGCAGGGGGGGCCTGCGTGGAGCGCCATGGCCAGGTGGCTGGCGTGGTCTGCCGAGGCATCTGTGCGGAGTGTGGACTGGGGGCCCCGGGGTCGGAGTGGGGGGCACCTCCGAGGGTGGTGGAGGGTGGCGGAGCGGGGATCCTGTGGGACTTCCGGATCCAGACTGGCGGGATGGTGGTGGCGAGCCAGCCAGATGTCGTGGTCGTGGATGGGGGGCGGAGGAGGGCCGTTGTGGTGGATGTGGCGGTCCCAGGTGGTGGAGGCATCGGGAGGGGGGAGCATGGGGGGCTCGGGGGGTACCAGGGGCTCGGGGAGGGGCTGGGGAGGGCCTGGGGGGTGGGGGTGGCGGTCGTGCCTGTGGTGGTCGGGGCGCTCGGGGCAGTGACCCCCGGACTGGATGGGTGGTTGCGACAGATCCCGGGACCAGCGTCGGACATCTCGGTCCGGAGGTGTGCGGTGCTTGGAGAGGCGGGGGTACTGCGCGGGGCCCTCGGGCTTCCTGGCCTCTGGTGGAGGACCCGAGCTGAATGAGGGACGGACACCACCCGAGGACACCTCCTATTGGCTCCATGATAAGAGCTCCACCCAGCAAAGAATTAACCCTTTAAAACCTGATTCTGAGCTTTCACAATTATTTACCGCCATTTGCGTAATATCTACAGTATACAGAAGGAATCAAGCAATTTTTACCAATGTATCTGTAGGTGATGTTTATTTATTATGTACACAGAGATAAAGAGTAATGGCACAGCTCTGCAGTATCTTTCCACTTTTATATATGTATGCTATACTAAATAAAATGAATAGGGCACCATATAATGCAACAGTTATGCAACTCCCTAAATAATGATGTGAATTTTCAGTTGTTGCTAAATCAGTTAGGATGTTATAATTTGTGGTGTAGATGCGAATTTAGGAGAGCAGGACAATATATCGCATTGCAATTGGAGCAGCAGCTTGGTTGATGATGTCCCCAAACCGGCTCATCTATTATATTTGTCGTGCAATACAATGAAAATGAGCACAATTGCAAAACATAGGCTTCTTATATTTTAAAATAAAATAATCACATGTTTACCGTTCTGGGGTTTCTACAATCATGAATGGAGGCATTATTTACAGCAGGTTGATGTTGTTGTTGTTGTTGTTGTCGACCCCACCCGTGCCCCGACATTGGGGGACCGGGCCCTCACTCCGTCTCCCGGATCCCCAGACCCCCCTCCGCCGCCCAGCGGGCGAGCAGGGCCGCCACTCCGCTTGGGTTTCGCCAGAGGTCCTCCGGAGTCAGTGTGGTGGGTATGTTTGTGCAGGTGAACAGGTGTTGTGTGTCGTGCACTTGCGTGCCGCATAGCGCACAGAGTGGTGTTGGGTGTGTGTCCGGTGTAATGTTGTGTAGGTAGGAGTGGAGGGCTGGTGATTTGTTGGTTCGGAGTTGTGCTAGGAGTTGTCTGGTTCTGTGTGGTAGGTCTTGCTCTGATGGGTCTATTTCTGGTGCTGGTGCATGTATTACTTTGTTGTGTTGTCTGGTGTCCAAGTGTGTTTGTACAAAGTGGGTGTGTATGTCTTTCATGTTCTGTTTTATGGTGTCGTTGTTGGTGTCCTGTGGTGCTGTGTCTTTGTTGTGTGTGTAGTTGTTGTTGTGGAAGATTGTTTGTTTCTTTTGTCTGGGTGGTGGTGGTTGTTGAGTGGGTGGGTTGGGTGTTGGGCTTTTTGTCTGATTTGCGATGTGTGTAGTTTTAGATGGGTGTTCAGTGGGAGAGTTTTTGTTTCCTCATGCAAGTGTTGTATGTTTGTGTCTTGTGTGCATCCTGTTGCTATTCTGAGTGCGGTGTTCTGTGTGGTCTGGAGTTTTGTCTTGTTTGTGTCCGATAGTGTTGGTGACCATATAGTGTTTGCGTATTCGAGGCGTGTGAGTGTGGTTGCTTTGTATGTGGTGAGTATAGTTTCTTTGGATTTTCCCCAGTGAGTGGTTGTTAAGGCTTTAAGTATTTTGTTTGATTGCTTGGCGCGGGTTAGAGTGTGTTGTGTGTGTTTTGAGAAGGTGAGTTTGGGGTCCCATGTTAATCCCAGTATTTTGGGTTCGCGGACTGTGGGTAGGGTGGTGTTATCTATTTGTAAAGTGAGTCTGTTGCTGTATTCTGCCGGATCCGGTGTGAACAGAGTGGTGGTGGTTTTGTCTGCGTTGAGTGTGAGTTGGTTCTGTTTTGTCCAGTTGTATATGTCGTGGAGATATTTTTGTACTTGTTGTTGTGCCTGTTGTGGTTTGACATGTGTGGATAGAATGGTGATGTCGTCTGCATATGTAACTGTGTGTACATTTGGAGGTGGTTGTGGTAAGTCTGCCATGTATATGTTGAATAGTGTTGGTGAAAGTACTCCCCCCTGTGGTACTCCCGTTTTCGTGTTTCTGTGTTCTGATGTTTCCCCCCGGTATTGAGTGTATTGTCTGCGTCCCCTTATGTAGTTGAAGATGTATTTGATGATGATGTTTGGGGTGTTAGTGTTGTTGAGTTTGTTTGTGAGTGTGTGTAGGTTTACCGTGTCAAAGGCTTTGGACATGTCTAGGGCTATGGCAACTGTTCGTTGTGGTGGTTTTTGTTGATTGAAACCTGTGGCTATGATGTTGTGTATGTGGTGTAGTGCTGTGGTTGTGGAGTGTTGTTTTCGGAAGCCGTGTTGGTGAGAGGGTAGTTGAGTGTTGTTGGTAATGAAGGGTAGTATTACCTTTTCCATTGTTTTGGCTATTGGGCTGAGTAGTGCTATTGGTCTGTAGGATGGGCCGAGTGCGTGGTTTTTGTTGGGTTTTGGTATTGGGATTATTTTTGCAGTCTTCCATATTGCGGGGATGGTGTTGGTGTTGAGTGATGTGTTGTAAGTGTGTGTGAGTAGTGTTATTGCTTTGGGGCCTAGGTGTTTCAGATGTCTGATGTTTATGTTGTCTGGGCCTGTGGAGTTGTTGCTTTTGGAGCGTTGTAGTGCTTGTTTGACTTGTTGTTCTGTGATGGTTATGGGCGTGGTGTTGAGTTTTCGTATTTTGCGTTGTAGTTGTCTGTATGTTCTGTTGGTTTTGTGTTGTATTATGTTGGTGAATTGTTTGTTGAATGCTCGTGCTTTCTGTTTGTTGGATATTGCCGTGTGTTGTCCGAACTGTATTGTGGTGTTTTCTGGTGCTTTTTGTTCTTTGTTAGATAGTCTTGTTACTGTGTTCCAGAGTATGTATTGTTTGTGTCTGTGGTTCCATGCATCCGTTAAGTGTTCTTTCCATAGCTCTTGTTTGTGTTTTTGGATTTGTTTGTCTATTTCTTTGTTTAGGTCTGTGATGCGTGGGTCTTGGTGGTTTTGTTGTCTGATGTCGTTTCTTTGGCTGATGAGTGTTCTGATGTGTTGTGGTAGGAGAAGTGATTTGCTTTTTATTTTTCCGTGGGGTATGTGGTGTTTGTCTGCTGTAAGTATGAGGTTTGTGAGCATGGTGTTGGCTGTGTGGATGTTGTCAGGTATGGTTAAGTTCTCCAGTGCTGATTCTATTTCAGAGGTGTATCCTTCCCAGTCTGCTTTCCTGTAATTTGTGTAAGTTTGAAGGTGTTGTTGTAGGCGGAAAGGAGCACGCGTGTTGTGTGTGATTTTGATAGGAAGGTGGTCTGAACTGAGTGCGTGTATTGTGGTCCATGTTGTTCTGTTTGTGATGCTGTTGCTGGCTGTTGTGATGTCCGGTGATGTTGGTTGTTGGTTGATGTTTGTAGGTTTTCTGGTAGGTGTGTTTGCGTTTAGAGTGATTTGTTGGGAGTTCTGTAGTATGTCTGCAATGAGGGTGCCTCTGTGGTCGTCGTAGGGAGAGTGCCATTGTGTTGAGTGAGCGTTGATGTCTGCGGTTAGAATGGTGTTGTTCAGCGAGTTTATGTATTGGAAGGTGTTGGTGATGTCTGTGTCTTCTGTGGCGTGGTCTGGTCGGGTGGTATCTCTGGGAGGTATATACATGTTGCATATGTGTAGTCTTTTGTGGTTGGTTATGTGAATCTTTACGGTTTGAATTTCTGTAGTGTTGGTGTTAATGTTGTTGGGGATGTTCATGGGAGTGAATGTGACTGATTTGTGAATGTATGTGAGCAGTCCTCCTCCTCCCTTGTGTTCTCTGTCTTTCCTAATGCTGGTGTAGTTGGTGAGACGAGGTGTGTTGTGTTGTTTTTCTAGTTTGGTTTCTTGTATGGTGATGATGTCTGCGTGCTGCTGCAAGCCCTTTGAGTATTTATTCCATATTGCCCACTAGTTCACTAGTAAGGTCATTTTGACGCTTACTAGTGAACATGTAAGGCCATAAATGTGCCCACTAGTTCACTAGTAAGATCATTTTGAGGCTTACTAGTTGACATGTAAGCCACAAAACGCCCGCTAGTTCACTAGTAAGATAATTTTGAGGCTTCTAGTGAACATGTAAGCCACAGAACGCCCACTAGTTCACTAGTAAGATCATTTTGACGCTTACTAGTGAACATGTAAGCCACAAAACGCTCACTAGTTCACTAGTAAGGTCATTTTGACGCTTACTAGTGAACATGTAAGCCACAAAACGCTCACTGGTTCACTAGTAAGGTAATTTTGACGCTTACTAGTGAACATGTAAGCCACAAAACGCCCACTAGTTCCCTAGTAAGATCATTTTGACGCTTATTTATGAACATGTCAGCCACAAAACGCTCACTCGTTCACTAGTAAGATCATTTTGACGCTTACTAGTGAACATGTAAGCCACAAAACGCCCACTAGTTCACTAGTAAGGTCATTTTGACGCTTACTAGTGAACATGTAAGCCACAAAACGCCCACTAGTTCACTAGTAAGATCATTTTGACGCTTACTAGTGAACATGTAAGGCCATAAATGTGCCCACTAGTTCACTAGTAAGTTCATTTTGAGGCTTACTAGTTGACATGTAAGCCACACATCGCCTACTAGTTCACTAGTAAGATCATTTTGAGGCTTACTAGTGAACATGTAAGCCACAAAACGCCCAATAGTTCACTAGTAAGATAATTTTGACGCTTACTAGTGAACATGTAAGCCACAAAACGCTCACTAGTTTACTAGTAAGGTCATTTTGACGCTTACTAGTGAACATGTAAGCCACAAAACGCTCACTAGTTCACTATCCATCCATCCATCCATAATAAGATAATTTTGACGCTTACTACTGAACATTTAAGGCCATAAATGTGCCCACTAGTTCACTGGTAAGATGATTTTGACGCTTACTAGTGAACATGCAAGGCCATAAATGTGCCCACTTGTAGTGCTAGTGACATTACACTGTACTTGCATTAAATGCAAATAAGGATGATTACGAAAACATGTAACGGTATCCTATTGGCTGTACGTTTCAAAATAGTGTCATCCCACCAGTCAGGGCTCATGATTTTGGAAATTCTGTGCCCACTTAGTTTTTTAAAACAACAATGGCGGACAGTGTCCTGAGACGTATTCGGCGAAGGTGCAGGGCAATAGAGAGTGCCTGTCATCAAGGGTCTGCCGGTGAAAGTGAAGCACGCGCGATAAACATTTCAATTGCTAATTTAAGAAGAGTTAGTGACCAGTTTAGCGCTGATACTATTCAAAGTTTGATTCAAAGTCCAATAGATCTCCGATCTGTCATCATTGCGGGACCCACTCCTAATGGTGGACGTGTTTGTTCCCATGTGGCACATCGTTTGCACACAGGTAAAATGGCTACCATTTTTTGTCATTGGTTTTTCGTATGTATTTTTATTCGAACTACACACGGGTTTTACTGACGACTTGCTGTGACTTACCTTCTATCACCCTGTCAAACGTCGTTTTATACCAGTGGTTTTCCTGCAAATCAGTAGACTATTAAGTAACGCGATGGCTGTACACTTTTAAGCAATAACTAGTGATCTTTTAGTTATTCAATTATAAGTTTGAATTATTTTTTTCTTGAGTAAAATGGTTAGAGAAAATAGCTGCTCGTGGTTTTGAAGCTGCATATACTTTTATGTACATCTGTGTCTATATGCCTGTACTGTATACAGTATATAAAAAACACGTAGTGATTCGTTTGCTTGAATTCCTTAATCCTTTTTTTTCCATACTTTAGGTAGACGAGGAAGACCAGCACTTGACATTACAAGGGATCAAATTGAACTGCTCCCCACTCAGGGCTTTACAGTGAGAGCCATCACTGAGATGTTGTGTTGTTCCTCTTCATACCTGCATAAAAAAATGAAGTTTTTTCAGATTTCAGCCAGAAATAGATTTACTCCCATTCATGATATTGACCTGGAAGAGCATGTCAGAAGATTGCACAGCCAATTTCCCAGATCAGGCTCGGAAGCAAGTGTTCTGCTACATACTCTTGTCCCTTCATGTATATATCATTATATTCATTGTGAAAGTGTACTTTCTTTATTGTGTTGTTTTATGAACCTGTTGCAGATGATGAGGGCATACCTGCGTGCTGATGGTATTGTAGTACAAAGAAAAAGAGTTCGAGAAATCCTCAACCGTATTGAGCCAGCTGCTGCAGCCCAGAGATGGAGCCAGACTGTGGCTAGAAGAACATACTATGTGCCATTCCCCAATAGTTTATGGCGCATAGATGGGCATATGCGTCTCATTCGGTAATAAGGGATCATCTTATATTTGTACTCGTGGGAGCATTAGAAAGCCATATTGTATGGACAGCACAGATTAAATTGAATTTTATCATTTGTATATCCAAGTTACACAAACTCCAAATTGCCTCCATGTAGTCTTAAGTGCACAGCAATACCTTCTCTACCGAGATGATATTTCAAACAAGATATGAAACTTGATTGTTTTCTTGTATTTAATCATTATTCTTTTCATGTTTGTTTTACAGGTGGGTGTTTGTGACACATGCCGGCATTGATGGGAATTCCAGGCTAATAACGTACCTTCAACTGGAGCACAGACAACACAGCTTTGACAGTGTTGAAATATTTTGTCCAAGCCACCTGCCTGTATGGGTTACCCTCCAGAGTAAGATCCGACCATGGTGGTGAAAACACTGGTTGCTCTTTTAATGAACCTACTGCAGGGACAAGACACCAAAATTATTTCTAGCTCCAGCCAACACCCCCTCACAATTTACTCACACCTCCCATGGCCTGATTATCCACCAACAGGGGCCCTTTTTGGATTATCATTTTGGCAAAGGAACTTTCCTTTCCTATCCTAACCGAGTGAGATGAGCCGGTAGCACCTGGAGCAAAGATCGTCTAAATTTTAATAATGCTTAGGAAAGGTTCTGACCATCCTTTACGAAAGGAAAGGAGATATATTATGCAGCAGGAATATTTAAAGGGGAAGTCTTTTTTTATGTTGTTGTTGTTGTTGTTGTCGACCCCACCCGTGCCCCGACATTGGGGGACCGGGCCCTCACTCCGTCTCCCGGATCCCCAGACCCCCCTCCTCCGCCCAGCGGGCGAGCAGGGCCGCCACTCCGCTTGGGTTTCGCCAGAGGTCCTCCGGAGTCAGTGTGGTGGGTATGTTTGTGCAGGTGAACAGGTGTTGTGTGTCGTGCACTTGCGTGCCGCATAGCGCACAGAGTGGTGTTGGGTGTGTGTCCGGTGTAATGTTGTGTAGGTAGGAGTGGAGGGCTGGTAATTTGTTGGTTCGGAGTTGTGCTAGGAGTTGTCTGGTTCTGTGTGGTAGGTCTTGCTCTGATGGGTCTGTTTCTGGTGCTGGTGCATGTATTACTTTGTTGTGTTGTCTGGTGTCCAAGTGTGTTTGTACAAAGTGGGTGTGTATGTCTTTCATGTTCTGTTTTATGGTGTCGTTGTTGGTGTCCTGTGGTGCTGTGTCTTTGTTGTGTGTGTAGTTGTTGTTGTGGAAGATTGTTTCTTTTGTCTGGGTGGTGGTGGTTGTTGAGTGAGTGGGTGTAGTGGGTGGGTTGGGTGTTGGGCTTTTTGTCTGATTTGCGATGCGTGTAGTTTTAGATGGATGTTCAGTGGGAGAGTTTTTGTTTCCTCATGCAAGTGTTGTATGTTTGTGTCTTGTGTGCATCCTGTTGCTATTCTGAGTGCTGTGTTCTGTGTGGTCTGGAGTTTTGTCTTGTTTGTGTCCGATAGTGTTGGTGACCATATAGTGTTTGCGTATTCGAGGCGTGTGAGTGTGGTTGCTTTGTATGTGGTGAGTATAGTTTCTTTGGATTTTCCCCAGTGAGTGGTTGTTAAGGCTTTAAGTATTTTGTTTGATTGCTTGGCGCGGGTTAGAGTGTGTTGTGTGTGTTTTGAGAAGGTGAGTTTGGGGTCCCATGTTAATCCCAGTATTTTGGGTTCGCGGACTGTGGGTAGGGTGGTGTTATCTATTTGTAAAGTGAGCCTGTTGCTGTATTCTGCCGGATCCGGTGTGAACAGAGTGGTGGTGGTTTTGTCTGCGTTGAGTGTGAGTTGGTTCTGTTTTGTCCAGTTGTATATGTCGTGGAGATATTTTTGTACTTGTTGTTGTGCCTGTTGTGGTTTGACATGTGTGGATAGAATGGTGATGTCGTCTGCATATGTAACTGTGTGTACATTTGGAGGTGGTTGTGGTAAGTCTGCCATGTATATGTTGAATAGTGTTGGTGAAAGTACTCCCCCCTGTGGTACCCCCGTTTTCGTGTTTCTATGTTCTGATGTTTCCCCCCGGTATTGAGTGTATTGTCTGCGTCCCCTTATGTAGTTGAAGATGTATTTGATGATGATGTTTGGGGTGTTAGTGTTGTTGAGTTTGTTTGTGAGTGTGTGTAGGTTTACCGTGTCAAAGGCTTTGGACATGTCTAGGGCTATGGCAACTGTTCGTTGTGGTGGTTTTTGTTGATTGAAACCTGTGGCTATGATGTTGTGTATGTGGTGTAGTGCTGTGGTTGTGGAGTGTTGTTTTCGGAAGCCGTGTTGGTGAGAGGGTAGTTGAGTGTTGTTGGTAATGAAGGGTAGTATTACCTTTTCCATTGTTTTGGCTATTGGGCTGAGTAGTGCTATTGGTCTGTAAGATGGGCCGAGTGCGTGGTTTTTGTTGGGTTTTGGTATTGGGATTATTTTTGCAGTCTTCCATATTGCGGGGATGGTGTTGGTGTTGAGTGATGTGTTGTAAGTGTGTGTGAGTAGTGTTATTGCTTTGGGGCCTAGGTGTTTCAGATGTCTGATGTTTATGTTGTCTGGGCCTGTGGAGTTGTTGCTTTTGGAGCGTTGTAGTGCTTGTTTGACTTGTTGTTCTGTGATGGTTATGGGCGTGGTGTTGAGTTTTCGTATTTTGCGTTGTAGTTGTCTGTATGTTCTGTTGGTTTTGTGTTGTATTATGTTGGTGAATTGTTTGTTGAATGCTTGTGCTTTCTGTTTGTTGGATATTGCCGTGTGTTGTCCGAACTGTATTGTGGTGTTTTCTGGTGCTTTTTGTTCTTTGTTAGATAGTCTTGTTACTGTGTTCCAGAGTATGTATTGTTTGTGTCTGTGGTTCCATGCATCCGTTAAGTGTTCTTTCCATAGCTCTTGTTTGTGTTTTTGGATTTGTGTGTCTATTTCTTTGTTTAGGTCTGTGATGCGTGGGTCTTGGTGGTTTTGTTGTCTGATGTCGTTTCTTTGGCTGATGAGTGTTCTGATGTGTTGTGGTAGGAGAAGTGATTTGCTTTTTATTTTTCCGTGGGGTATGTGGTGTTTGTCTGCTGTAAGTATGAGGTTTGTGAGCATGGTGTTGGCTGTGTGGATGTTGTCAGGTATGGTTATGTTCTCCAGTGCTGATTCTATTTCAGAGGTGTATCCTTCCCAGTCTGCTTTCCTGTAATTTGTGTAAGTTTGAAGGTGTTGTTGTAGGCGGAAAGGAGCACGCGTGTTGTGTGTGATTTTGATAGGAAGGTGGTCTGAACTGAGTGTGTGTATTGTGGTCCATGTTGTTCTGTTTGTGATGCTGTTGCTGGCTGTTGTGATGTCCGGTGATGTTGGTTGTTGGTTGATGTTTGTAGGTTTTCTGGTAGGTGTGTTTGCGTTTAGAGTGATTTGTTGGGAGTTCTGTAGTATGTCTGCAATGAGGGTGCCTCTGTGGTCGTCGTAGGGAGAGTGCCATTGTGTTGAGTGAGCGTTGATGTCTGCGGTTAGAATGGTGTTGTTCAGCGAGTTTATGTATTGGAAGGTGTTGGTGATGTCTGTGTCTTCTGTGGCGTGGTCTGGTCGGGTGGTATCTCTGGGGGGTATATACATGTTGCATATGTGTAGTCTTTTGTGGTTGGTTATGTGAATCTTTACGGTTTGAATTTCTGTAGTGTTGGTGTTAATGTTGTTGGGGATGTTCATGGGAGTGAATGTGACTGATTTGTGAATGTATGTGAGCAGTCCTCCTCCTCCCTTGTGTTCTCTGTCTTTCCTAATGCTGGTGTAGTTGGTGAGACGAGGTGTGTTGTGTTGTTTTTCTAGTTTGGTTTCTTGTATGGTGATGATGTCTGCGTGCTGTTGTGAGGCGAGTTCTTCTAGTTCTGTTTTCTTGTTTTGGATGCCGTTGATGTTTATTTGTAGTATGGTCAGTGTGTGTTTGTTGTTTTTGTTGGTGGGTGTTGTTCTTTGTGGGTTGTTCGGGGGTTGTGGTGTTGGGGTGTTTGTTGTTTGCGTGTGTGTTCTGCATGTCCACGTGTTTGTGTATTGGCGGGTGGTGATGCCGGAGCAATGTCTGTGTATCCAGTGTGGGTGTGTTGAGTTGCATCTGAGTGAGGTTTGTCTGCGTGTGATGATTCTATTGCAGCTATTGCAGGTCCAGGTTTGGGGGGGTGTGTCTAGTGTTTATGTTTGTGCAATGTTTGTGTACCCAGTGTGGTGTGTGGTGGTTGCATCTGAAGGATGTCTGTCTTCTTGTAATCTGTTGTGTGCAAATGTCGCATGTCCAGGTAGTTTGTTGTGTGTGTGTTTGTTGCGTGCGTGAGAGTGTCTGTGTGGGCCCCGGATTTGTCTCTATGTCCCAGGCCTGGAGCAAAAGGTCCGCCCGCCACCCTGCCAGGTTCAGGGGGCGGTTAGCCGAAAAAAAAAAAACGGCCGTAAGGGCACCCCGTTCGGGGTGCAGGGATTGGTTCCTTGATTTGTCCCCCCGTTCGGGGGGAACCCTCCAACTGCGAGTAAGCCAAGGAGTTTGGAGGTACAGCAGGTTGACAGCAGTGTGATCGAGCAGATTAGATAGAGTAGAATTTGAATGGGGCTTCACTGATTTATTTCATACAATTCATATCTAAAACACAGTTGAAAAATATTTGATTGTTAAAATATTTAAATACAAGAACTGTATCAAGAAATTAACAAAACATAGTTTTTTTAGTTAGGAGAAAAGTCTAAAAACATATCACAAATGACAAACGTTGTGCCTCTCCTCCTCCTGTTCTTCAATGAAGCTGATCACCCTCCAGCTCCCGTTAGAAACATTGTGCTGCTGAAGGTGTGCCGGCAGAATGGTTGTGATACAGGAGGTGCTGTGGACTCTCCCAGAAACGAGGACCTAGTTTAGTTGTAGATCCAGTAAAACAGTGCAAATGTGACATTATTTATAATGCACAGTTACAGTCTTGTGAATATTAAAAAATGTAGTTCATGTAATGCAGGAAGCGAATATTTCAAACGAACTAAGGCAGCAAACAGTAAGAGCAAAATCGTGTTCCAAACATTAACTCTTTTTTTAAATGTCAATTAGCTTTTGAGTAATAAGACAAAATGTGACTGTCAGACAGAGAACTGTCAGAGCAAACGGCAGATTTTAGAAAGTCCTGCCGAAATAAATCTGCACCCGACTGAGACTGTCAGCGTTGAACTGCCGCCATTGCTGTCAAAGTCAGACACATCTCCAAAATTGTTGGAGCAAATTTTTTAGCAGGCTTCATCTTGATAAATTGACCACGTATTTGACATTTACACCATAACGTTACCGCCTAAAATAATCGTAAAACAAAATTTTGTGTAACAACAAGAGTAATATGTACCCCAAAAGCTTTCAAAGCGTCTGAAAGTTTTCTCCTCCGTTTTTGTTGGGGCTTGGCTCGAAATACATCATGATTGGCCGCCCGAAGTCCACGTGTCTGTCGGACGTGCTCTCATTGGTCTACAATACCATCACAGATGAATAAATACTCAAAGGGCTTGCCAGGCAAGCCCTTTGAACCCTTTAAATACTCAATGGGCTTGCCTGGCAAGCCCTTTGAGTATTTATTCCATATTGCCCACTAGTTCACTAGTAAGGTCATTTTGACGCTTACTAGTGAACATGTAAGGCCATAAATGTGCCCACTAGTTCACTAGTAAGATCATTTTGAGGCTTACTAGTTGACATGTAAGCCACAAAACGCCCGCTAGTTCACTAGTAAGATAATTTTGAGGCTTCTAGTGAACATGTAAGCCACAGAACGCCCACTAGTTCACTAGTAAGATCATTTTGACGCTTACTAGTGAACATGTAAGCCACAAAACGCTCACTAGTTCACTAGTAAGGTCATTTTGACGCTTACTAGTGAACATGTAAGCCACAAAACGCTCACTGGTTCACTAGTAAGGTAATTTTGACGCTTACTAGTGAACATGTAAGCCACAAAACGCCCACTAGTTCCCTAGTAAGATCATTTTGACGCTTATTTATGAACATGTCAGCCACAAAACGCTCACTCGTTCACTAGTAAGATCATTTTGACGCTTACTAGTGAACATGTAAGCCACAAAACGCCCACTAGTTCACTAGTAAGGTCATTTTGACACTTACTAGTGAACATGTAAGCCACAAAACGCCCACTAGTTCACTAGTAAGATCATTTTGACGCTTACTAGTGAACATGTAAGGCCATAAATGTGCCCACTAGTTCACTAGTAAGTTCATTTTGAGGCTTACTAGTTGACATGTAAGCCACACATCGCCTACTAGTTCACTAGTAAGATCATTTTGAGGCTTACTAGTGAACATGTAAGCCACAAAACGCCCAATAGTTCACTAGTAAGATCATTTTGACGCTTACTAGTGAACATGTAAGCCACAAAACGCTCACTAGTTTACTAGTAAGGTCATTTTGACGCTTACTAGTGAACATGTAAGCCACAAAACGCTCACTAGTTCACTATCCATCCATCCATCCATTATAAGATAATTTTGACGCTTACTACTGAACATTTAAGGCCATAAATGTGCCCACTAGTTCACTGGTAAGATGATTTTGACGCTTACTAGTGAACATGCAAGGCCATAAATGTGCCCACTTGTAGTGCTAGTGACATTACACTGTACTTGCATTAAATGCAAATAAGGATGATTACGAAAACATGTAACGGTATCCTATTGGCTGTACGTTTCAAAATAGTGTCATCCCACCAGTCAGGGCTCATGATTTTGGAAATTCTGTGCCCACTCAGTTTTTTAAAACAACAATGGCGGACAGTGTCCTGAGACGTATTCGGCGAAGGTGCAGGGCAATAGAGAGTGCCTGTCATCAAGGGTCTGCCGGTGAAAGTGAAGCACGCGCGATAAACATTTCAATTGCTAATTTAAGAAGAGTTAGTGACCAGTTTAGCGCTGATACTATTCAAAGTTTGATTCAAAGTCCAATAGATCTCCGATCTGTCATCATTGCGGGACCCACTCCTAATGGTGGACGTGTTTGTTCCCATGTGGCACATCGTTTGCACACAGGTAAAATGGCTACCATTTTTTGTCATTGGTTTTTCGTATGTATTTTTATTCGAACTACACACGGGTTTTACTGACGACTTGCTGTGACTTACCTTCTATCACCCTGTCAAACGTCGTTTTATACCAGTGGTTTTCCTGCAAATCAGTAGACTATTAAGTAACGCGATGGCTGTACACTTTTAAGCAATAACTAGTGATCTTTTAGTTATTCAATTATAAGTTTGAATTATTTTTTTCTTGAGTAAAATGGTTAGAGAAAATAGCTGCTCGTGGTTTTGAAGCTGCATATACTTTTATGTACATCTGTGTCTATATGCCTGTACTGTATACAGTATATAAAAAACACGTAGTGATTCGTTTGCTTGAATTCCTTAATCCTTTTATTTCCATACTTTAGGTAGACGAGGAAGACCAGCACTTGACATTACAAGTGATCAAATTCAACTGCTCCCCACTCAGGGCTTTACAGTGAGAGCCATCACTGAGATGTTGTGTTGTTCCTCTTCATACCTGCATAAAAAAATGAAGTTTTTTCAGATTTCAGCCAGAAATAGATTTACTCCCATTCATGATGTTGACCTGGAAGAGCATGTCAGAAGATTGCACAGCCAATTTCCCAGATCAGGCTCGGAAGCAAGTGTTCTGCTACATACTCTTGTCCCTTCATGTATATATCATTATATTCATTGTGAAAGTGTACTTTCTTTATTGTGTTGTTTTATGAACCTGTTGCAGATGATGAGGGCATACCTGCGTGCTGATGGTATTGTAGTACAAAGAAAAAGAGTTCGAGAAATCCTCAACCGTATTGAGCCAGCTGCTGCAGCCCAGAGATGGAGCCAGACTGTGGCTAGAAGAACATACTATGTGCCATTCCCCAATAGTTTATGGCACATAGATGGGCATATGCGTCTCATTCGGTAATAAGGGATCATCTTATATTTGTACTCGTGGGAGCATTAGAAAGCCATATTGTATGGACAGCACAGATTAAATTGAATTTTATCATTTGTATATCCAAGTTACACAAACTCCAAATTGCCTCCATGTAGTCTTAAGTGCACAGCAATACCTTCTCTACCGAGATGATATTTCAAACAAGATATGAAACTTGATTGTTTTCTTGTATTTAATCATTATTCTTTTCATGTTTGTTTTACAGGTGGGTGTTTGTGACACATGCCGGCATTGATGGGAATTCCAGGCTAATAACGTACCTTCAACTGGAGCACAGACAACACAGCTTTGACAGTGTTGAAATATTTTGTCCAAGCCACCTGCCTGTATGGGTTACCCTCCAGAGTAAGATCCGACCATGGTGGTGAAAACACTGGTTGCTCTTTTAATGAACCTACTGCAGGGACAAGACACCAAAATTATTTCTAGCTCCAGCCAACACCCCCTCACAATTTACTCACACCTCCCATGGCCTGATTATCCACCAACAGGGGCCCTTTTTGGATTATCATTTTGGCATAGGAACTTTCCTTTCCTATCCTAACCGAGTGAGATGAGCCGGTAGCACCTGGAGCAAAGATCGTCTAAATTTTAATAATGCTTAGGAAAGGTTCTGACCATCCTTTACGAAAGGAAAGGAGATATATTATGCAGCAGGAATATTTAAAGGGGAAGTCTTTTTTTATGTTGTTGTTGTTGTTGTTGTCGACCCCACCCGTGCCCCGACATTGGGGGACCGGGCCCTCACTCCGTCTCCCGGATCCCCAGACCCCCCTCCGCCGCCCAGCGGGCGAGCAGGGCCGCCACTCCGCTTGGGTTTCGCCAGAGGTCCTCCGGAGTCAGTGTGGTGGGTATGTTTGTGCAGGTGAACAGGTGTTGTGTGTCGTGCACTTGCGTGCCGCATAGCGCACAGAGTGGTGTTGGGTGTGTGTCCGGTGTAATGTTGTGTAGGTAGGAGTGGAGGGCTGGTGATTTGTTGGTTCGGAGTTGTGCTAGGAGTTGTCTGGTTCTGTGTGGTAGGTCTTGCTCTGATGGGTCTATTTCTGGTGCTGGTGCATGTATTACTTTGTTGTGTTGTCTGGTGTCCAAGTGTGTTTGTACAAAGTGGGTGTGTATGTCTTTCATGTTCTGTTTTATGGTGTCGTTGTTGGTGTCCTGTGGTGCTGTGTCTTTGTTGTGTGTGTAGTTGTTGTTGTGGAAGATTGTTTGTTTCTTTTGTCTGGGTGGTGGTGGTTGTTGAGTGAGTGGGTGTAGTGGGTGGGTTGGGTGTTGGGCTTTTTGTCTGATTTGCGATGCGTGTAGTTTTAGATGGGTGTTCAGTGGGAGAGTTTTTGTTTCCTCATGCAAGTGTTGTATGTTTGTGTCTTGTGTGCATCCTGTTGCTATTCTGAGTGCTGTGTTCTGTGTGGTCTGGAGTTTTGTCTTGTTTGTGTCCGATAGTGTTGGTGACCATATAGTGTTTGCGTATTCGAGGCGTGTGAGTGTGGTTGCTTTGTATGTGGTGAGTATAGTTTCTTTGGATTTTCCCCAGTGAGTGGTTGTTAAGGCTTTAAGTATTTTGTTTGATTGCTTGGCGCGGGTTAGAGTGTGTTGTGTGTGTTTTGAGAAGGTGAGTTTGGGGTCCCATGTTAATCCCAGTATTTTGGGTTCGCGGACTGTGGGTAGGGTGGTGTTATCTATTTGTAAAGTGAGCCTGTTGCTGTATTCTGCCGGATCCGGTGTGAACAGAGTGGTGGTGGTTTTGTCTGCGTTGAGTGTGAGTTGGTTCTGTTTTGTCCAGTTGTATATGTCGTGGAGATATTTTTGTACTTGTTGTTGTGCCTGTTGTGGTTTGACATGTGTGGATAGAATGGTGATGTCGTCTGCATATGTAACTGTGTGTACATTTGGAGGTGGTTGTGGTAAGTCTGCCATGTATATGTTGAATAGTGTTGGTGAAAGTACTCCCCCCTGTGGTACCCCCGTTTTCGTGTTTCTATGTTCTGATGTTTCCCCCCGGTATTGAGTGTATTGTCTGCGTCCCCTTATGTAGTTGAAGATGTATTTGATGATGATGTTTGGGGTGTTAGTGTTGTTGAGTTTGTTTGTGAGTGTGTGTAGGTTTACCGTGTCAAAGGCTTTGGACATGTCTAGGGCTATGGCAACTGTTCGTTGTGGTGGTTTTTGTTGATTGAAACCTGTGGCTATGATGTTGTGTATGTGGTGTAGTGCTGTGGTTGTGGAGTGTTGTTTTCGGAAGCCGTGTTGGTGAGAGGGTAGTTGAGTGTTGTTGGTAATGAAGGGTAGTATTACTTTTTCCATTGTTTTGGCTATTGGGCTGAGTAGTGCTATTGGTCTGTAAGATGGGCCGAGTGCGTGGTTTTTGTTGGGTTTTGGTATTGGGATTATTTTTGCAGTCTTCCATATTGCGGGGATGGTGTTGGTGTTGAGTGATGTGTTGTAAGTGTGTGTGAGTAGTGTTATTGCTTTGGGGCCTAGGTGTTTCAGATGTCTGATGTTTATGTTGTCTGGGCCTGTGGAGTTGTTGCTTTTGGAGCGTTGTAGTGCTTGTTTGACTTGTTGTTCTGTGATGGTTATGGGCGTGGTGTTGAGTTTTCGTATTTTGCGTTGTAGTTGTCTGTATGTTCTGTTGGTTTTGTGTTGTATTATGTTGGTGAATTGTTTGTTGAATGCTCGTGCTTTCTGTTTGTTGGATATTGCCGTGTGTTGTCCGAACTGTATTGTGGTGTTTTCTGGTGCTTTTTGTTCTTTGTTTGATAGTCTTGTTACTGTGTTCCAGAGTATGTGTTGTTTGTGTCTGTGGTTCCATGCATCCGTTAAGTGTTCTTTCCATAGCTCTTGTTTGTGTTTTTGGATTTGTGTGTCTATTTCTTTGTTTAGGTCTGTGATGCGTGGGTCTTGGTGGTTTTGTTGTCTGATGTCGTTTCTTTGGCTGATGAGTGTTCTGATGTGTTGTGGTAGGAGAAGTGATTTGCTTTTTATTTTTCCGTGGGGTATGTGGTGTTTGTCTGCTGTAAGTATGAGGTTTGTGAGCATGGTGTTGGCTGTGTGGATGTTGTCAGGTATGGTTATGTTCTCCAGTGCTGATTCTATTTCAGAGGTGTATCCTTCCCAGTCTGCTTTCCTGTAATTTGTGTAAGTTTGAAGGTGTTGTTGTAGGCGGAAAGGAGCACGCGTGTTGTGTGTGATTTTGATAGGAAGGTGGTCTGAACTGAGTGCGTGTATTGTGGTCCATGTTGTTCTGTTTGTGATGCTGTTGCTGGCTGTTGTGATGTCCGGTGATGTTGGTTGTTGGTTGATGTTTGTAGGTTTTCTGGTGGGTGTGTTTGCGTTTAGAGTGATTTGTTGGGAGTTTTGTAGTATGTCTGCAATGTGGGTGCCTCTGTGGTCGTCGTAGGGAGAGTGCCATTGTGTTGAGTGAGCGTTGATGTCTGCGGTTAGAATGGTGTTGTTCAGCGAGTTTATGTATTGGAAGGTGTTGGTGATGTCTGTGTCTTCTGTGGCGTGGTCTGGTCGGGTGGTATCTCTGGGGGGTATATACATGTTGCATATGTGTAGTCTTTTGTGGTTGGTTATGTGAATCTTTACGGTTTGAATTTCTGTAGTGTTGGTGTTAATGTTGTTCGGGATGTTCATGGGAGTGAATGTGTATCTACTGTATATCTATAAAAAAAATCCTCGTCTCACCCCTCAGGTGGTGTCCATCCCTCATTCAGCTGGGGTCCTCTACCAGAGGCCAGGAAGCTTGAGGGTTCTGCGCAGTATCCTTGCCGTTCCCAGCACTGCACATTTCTGGACTGAGATGTCCGATGTTGTTCTCGGGATCTGTTGCAACCACTCATCATCTAGTTTGGGGGTCACTGCCCCGAGTGCTCCGACCACCACAGGCACGACTGTCCCCTTTACCTTCCAGGCTCTCTCCAGCTCCTCTCTGAGCCCTTGAGATTTCTCGAGTTTCTCGTGTTCCTTCTTTCTGATGTTTCCAGCACTTGGGACCGCTACATCCACTACAACGGCTTTCCTCTGCCCTTTATCTATCATCAGGATATCTGGTTGGTTCGCCATTACCATCTTGTCAGTCTGGATCTGGAAGTCCCATAGGATCTTCGCTCTGTCATTCTCCACCACCTTCGGAGGTGTTTCCCATTTTGACCTTGGGGTTTCCAGTCCGTACTCCGCACAGATGTTTCGGTAGACTATGCCAGCCACCTGGTTATGGCGTTCCATATAGGCTTTCCCTGCCAGCACCTTACACCCTGCAGTTATGTGTTAGATCGTCTCAGGTGCCTCTTTGCACAACCTACACCTTGGGTCTTGTCTGGTGTGGTATATCTGGGCCTCAATGGCTCTAGTGCTCAGGGCCTGCTCCTGAGCAGCCAGGATGAGTGCCTCTGTACTTTCCTTCAGGCCAGCCCTCTCTAGCCACTGATGGGAATTCTTGAGATCGGCCACTTCAGTTATGGTCCGGTGGTACATCCCGTGTAGCGGCTTGTCCTCCGATGATGGTCCCTCTTCCAGCGCCTCATCCTCTGTTGCCCATTGTCTGAGACATTCTCTGAGTACGTCATCCGTTGGAGCCTTCTCCTTGATGTATTCATGGAGCTTGGATGTTTCATCCTGGACAGTGACTCTCACACTCACTAGTCCCCAGCCGCTTTCCTTGTTGCCAGTTCAAGGTTGCCATTGGCTTGTGGTACACCGAGGTACTTGTAGCTGTCCTCAATGTCTGCTATTGTTCCTTCGGGGAGTGAGACCCCTTCAGTCCGGACTACCGTTCCTCTCTTAGTCACCATCCGACTATCACATCCCGATGTCGCTGCTGTAGATCCTGGTTGTGTGGATCAGGGAGTCTATGTCCCTTTCACTCTTAGCATACAGCTTTATGTCATCCATGTAGAGGAGGTGACTGATCGTAGCTTCATTTCTGAGGCTGTATCCATAGCCTGTCTTGGTGATTACTTGGCTTAGGGAGTTCAGTCCTATGCAGAACAGCAATGGGGAGAGTGCATCACCTTGGTATATGCCACATTTGATGGACACTTGGGTAAGTGGCTTGCCATTGGCTTCAAGTGTGGTTTTCCACATCCTTATCAAGTTCGCAACGAAGGCTCTTAGGGTCCTGTTCACCTTATACACATCCAAGCATTCAGTGATCCATGTATGTGGCATCGAGTCATAGGCTTTCTTTTAATCAATCCAGGCTGTGCACAGGTTGGTACATCGGGACCTGCAGTCTTGTGCGACTGTTCTGTCAACCAGGAGCTGATGTTTGGCTCCCCTGGTATCTCTACCAATGCCCTTCCGTGCTTCGCTCATGTATTGATCCATGTGTGCACTTATCTTAGCCGCAACATGAGCTTCCAAAATTGTGGAGGGACAGGTTATTGGCCGATAGTTGGATGCGACTGCACCCTTTGAGGGATCTTTCATGATAAGGATCGTTCGCCCTTCGGTTAGCCATCCTGGGTGAGTCCCATCCCTAGGCAGCTGGTTCATTTGTGCTGCTGGGCGCTCATGGAGTGCTGTGAGTCTCTTTAGCCAGTAAGTGTGGACCATGTCCGGGCCTGGTGCTGTCCAGTTCTTCATATTTGAGACTATTTCCTTTATGTCTGCCACTGTTATGGTAATTGGGTTCTGTTCAGGGAGGTGTCTGTGCTCCTCTCTTTGGGTGACCAGCCATTGTGCACTGCTGTTATGTGCAACCTCCTTCTCCCATCTGCCTCTCCAGTACCTTTCAGTTTCCAGTCTTGGTGGATCAGCTCTGTTGTTAGGACCCTGCCACTGAGCGTACACTTTCGCAGGTTGTGTTGCAAACAGCCTGTTTATTCGTCTGGCCTCATTCTCTTTCGTGTACCGCTTTAGGCGGCTGGACAAGGCTTGGAGCCTTTGTTTCGAGTGCTTCATATATGGTCATCTGGATGTACCTCTCAGGATCGGCCTTTTCATCACACCTCTCTGGACCTCAGTCAATTGACTCACATCTTTCCGAGCCGCCTTGATCTTAGCCTCGAACCGTCTTTTCCATGGTCGGTAATGTATCTCATGGCTTCCATGGTTGCTCTTATAGCCAAGCATCTCAAGGATCACTGATGCTGAAGTGTATATCAGTTCATTTCCGCGATCGTTACGGTAAGGATCGCCCTCAGTGCTGAATTCACACTTTCCAAGAGACTTTCAGGTGGTACTTCACATAGCCGTTGTGATCGGATTCTAGGTTTCCCAGCTTTCATTCTTGCCATGATCTTAGCTTTCAGGTCAGTTGCTGCCTCGCTCAGCATTTCATTCATTGGGGCTGGCCTCCCAATCTCATCATCTGCATTCACTCTGGTATGAACTCCTCCTCTGATCTGGCAGCCTGGGGCCCCTCACCATGGAACCTGCGTTGTACCTCATCAATCTCAAGTTGTGACAGCAGTTGCCGTTTGTGGATGTTGGAACACTGAGTTACGAGTTGTTTCGTGGCCACCCGTGACTGTGGGTTTCGAAGTAACCATTTAGCCCACATTCTCTCCATGTAACCTCTCTGACTAGGCTTGCTTGAGTAGTAGCATTCCAACAGAGCCATGTTATTGCATCTTGCCCATCTCTGCTCCATTTTTCATCAAGGTGCTCTGGTTCCCCAGCACCTGACGCAGACCTTGTTTGGCCGGGCGACGTCTGAGCTGGCATGTCATTCATTTTATTGTCTCTCATCATTGTATGAGGTACGCATTAGCGTGAAGGCTCTTGCCCAAGGACCCACACTGGATGGTGTTATGTGCTCATTTTTTGCCCCAAGTGGGGAGCGGAGGGACGGGCGCTGGGGGGGGGACCATCGTGGTGGGGCGGGCCCCTACGCGGGATGTGCCACCGGACCGTGGCTGAGGTGGCTGATCTCAAGAAGTCCTATCGGTGGCTGGAGGGGACTGGCCTGGGGGACAGCGCAGGGGCGCTCATCCTGGCTGCTCAGGAGCGGGCCTTGGGCGCCGGAGCCGTCGAGGCCCGGATGTGCCGCGCCGGACAGGACCCGGGGTGTGGGTTGTGCGGGGAGGCGCCTGGGACGATCCGGCACGTGGCTGCGGGGTGTGGGATGCTGGCAGGGGGGGCCTGCGTGGAGCGCCATGGCCAGGTGGCTGGCGTGGTCTGCCGAGGCATCTGTGCGGAGTGTGGACTGGGGGCCCCGGGGTCGGAGTGGGGGGCACCTCCGAGGGTGGTGGAGGGTGGCGGAGCGGGGATCCTGTGGGACTTCCGGATCCAGACTGGCGTGATGGTGGTGGCGAGCCAGCCAGATGTCGTGGTCGTGGATGGGGGGCGGAGGAGGGCCGTTGTGGTGGATGTGGCGGTCCCAGGTGGTGGAGGCATCGGGAGGGGGGAGCATGGGGGGCTCGGGGGGTACCAGGGGCTCGGGGAGGGGCTGGGGAGGGCCTGGGGGGTGGGGGTGGCGGTCGTGCCTGTGGTGGTCGGGGCGCTCGGGGCAGTGACCCCCGGACTGGATGGGTGGTTGCGACAGATCCCGGGACCAGCGTCGGACATCTCGGTCCGGAGGTGTGCGGTGCTGGGAGCGGCGGGGGTACTGCGCGGGGCCCTCGGGCTTCCTGGCCTCTGGTGGAGGACCCGAGCTGAATGAGGGACGGACACCACCCGAGGACACCTCCTATTGGCTCCATGATAAGAGCTCCACCCAGCAAAGAATTAACCCTTTAAAACCTGATTCTGAGCTTTCACAATTATTTACCGCCATTTGCGTAATATCTACAGTATACAGAAGGAATCAAGCAATTTTTACCAATGTATCTGTAGGTGATGTTTATTTATTATGTACACAGAGATAAAGAGTAATGGCACAGCTCTGCAGTATCTTTCCACTTTTATATATGTATGCTATACTAAATAAAATGAATAGGGCACCATATAATGCAACAGTTATGCAACTCCCTAAATAATGATGTGAATTTTCAGTTGTTGCTAAATCAGTTAGGATGTTATAATTTGTGGTGTAGATGCGAATTTAGGAGAGCAGGACAATATATCGCATTGCAATTGGAGCAGCAGCTTGGTTGATGATGTCCCCAAACCGGCTCATCTATTATATTTGTCGTGCAATACAATGAAAATGAGCACAATTGCAAAACATAGGCTTCTTATATTTTAAAATAAAATAATCACATGTTTACCGTTCTGGGGTTTCTACAATCATGAATGGAGGCATTATTTACAGCAGGTTGATGTTGTTGTTGTTGTTGTCGACCCCACCCGTGCCCCGACATTGGGGGACCGGGCCCTCACTCCGTCTCCCGGATCCCCAGACCCCCCTCCTCCGCCCAGCGGGCGAGCAGGGCCGCCACTCCGCTTGGGTTTCGCCAGAGGTCCTCCGGAGTCAGTGTGGTGGGTATGTTTGTGCAGGTGAACAGGTGTTGTGTGTCGTGCACTTGCGTGCCGCATAGCGCACAGAGTGGTGTTGGGTGTGTGTCCGGTGTAATGTTGTGTAGGTAGGAGTGGAGGGCTGGTGATTTGTTGGTTCGGAGTTGTGCTAGGAGTTGTCTGGTTCTGTGTGGTAGGTCTTGCTCTGATGGGTCTATTTCTGGTGCTGGTGCATGTATTACTTTGTTGTGTTGTCTGGTGTCCAAGTGTGTTTGTACAAAGTGGGTGTGTATGTCTTTCATGTTCTGTTTTATGGTGTCGTTGTTGGTGTCCTGTGGTGCTGTGTCTTTGTTGTGTGTGTAGTTGTTGTTGTGGAAGATTGTTTGTTTCTTTTGTCTGGGTGGTGGTGGTTGTTGAGTGAGTGGGTGTAGTGGGTGGGTTGGGTGTTGGGCTTTTTGTCTGATTTGCGATGCGTGTAGTTTTAGATGGGTGTTCAGTGGGAGAGTTTTTGTTTCCTCATGCAAGTGTTGTATGTTTGTGTCTTGTGTGCATCCTGTTGCTATTCTGAGTGCGGTGTTCTGTGTGGTCTGGAGTTTTGTCTTGTTTGTGTCCGATAGTGTTGGTGACCATATAGTGTTTGCGTATTCGAGGCGTGTGAGTGTGGTTGCTTTGTATGTGGTGAGTATAGTTTCTTTGGATTTTCCCCAGTGAGTGGTTGTTAAGGCTTTAAGTATTTTGTTTGATTGCTTGGCGCGGGTTAGAGTGTGTTGTGTGTGTTTTGAGAAGGTGAGTTTGGGGTCCCATGAGCCTGTTGCTGTATATTGCCGGATCCGGTGTGAACAGAGTGGTGGTGGTTTTGTCTGCGTTGAGTGTGAGTTGGTTCTGTTTTGTCCAGTTGTATATGTCGTGGAGATATTTTTGTACTTGTTGTTGTGCCTGTTGTGGTTTGACATGTGTGGATAGAATGGTGATGTCGTCTGCATATGTAACTGTGTGTACATTTGGAGGTGGTTGTGGTAAGTCTGCCATGTATATGTTGAATAGTGTTGGTGAAAGTACTCCCCCTGTGGTACCCCCGTTTTCGTGTTTCTGTGTTCTGATGTTTCCCCTCGGTATTGAGTGTATTGTCTGCGTCCCCTTATGTAGTTGAAGATGTATTTGATGATGATGTTTGGGGTGTTAGTGTTGTTGAGTTTGTTTGTGAGTGTGTGTAGGTTTACCGTGTCAAAGGCTTTGGACATGTCTAGGGCTATGGCAACTGTTCGTTGTGGTGGTTTTTGTTGATTGAAACCTGTGGCTATGATGTTGTGTATGTGGTGTAGTGCTGTGGTTGTGGAGTGTTGTTTTCGGAAGCCGTGTTGGTGAGAGGGTAGTTGAGTGTTGTTGGTAATGAAGGGTAGTATTACCTTTTCCATTGTTTTGGCTATTGGGCTGAGTAGTGCTATTGGTCTGTAGGATGGGCCGAGTGCGTGGTTTTTGTTGGGTTTTGGTATTGGGATTATTTTTGCAGTCTTCCATATTGCGGGGATGGTGTTGGTGTTGAGTGATGTGTTGTAAGTGTGTGTGAGTAGTGTTATTGCTTTGGGGCCTAGGTGTTTCAGATGTCTGATGTTTATGTTGTCTGGGCCTGTGGAGTTGTTGCTTTTGGAGCGTTGTAGTGCTTGTTTGACTTGTTGTTCTGTGATGGTTATGGGCGTGGTGTTGAGTTTTCGTATTTTGCGTTGTAGTTGTCTGTATGTTCTGTTGGTTTTGTGTTGTATTATGTTGGTGAATTGTTTGTTGAATGCTCGTGCTTTCTGTTTGTTGGATATTGCCGTGTGTTGTCCGAACTGTATTGTGGTGTTTTCTGGTGCTTTTTGTTCTTTGTTTGATAGTCTTGTTACTGTGTTCCAGAGTATGTGTTGTTTGTGTCTGTGGTTCCATGCATCCGTTAAGTGTTCTTTCCATAGCTCTTGTTTGTGTTTTTGGATTTGTGTGTCTATTTCTTTGTTTAGGTCTGTGATGCGTGGGTCTTGGTGGTTTTGTTGTCTGATGTCGTTTCTTTGGCTGATGAGTGTTCTGATGTGTTGTGGTAGGAGAAGTGATTTGCTTTTTATTTTTCCGTGGGGTATGTGGTGTTTGTCTGCTGTAAGTATGAGGTTTGTGAGCATGGTGTTGGCTGTGTGGATGTTGTCAGGTATGGTTATGTTCTCCAGTGCTGATTCTATTTCAGAGGTGTATCCTTCCCAGTCTGCTTTCCTGTAATTTGTGTAAGTTTGAAGGTGTTGTTGTAGGCGGAAAGGAGCACGCGTGTTGTGTGTGATTTTGATAGGAAGGTGGTCTGAACTGAGTGCGTGTATTGTGGTCCATGTTGTTCTGTTTGTGATGCTGTTGCTGGCTGTTGTGATGTCCGGTGATGTTGGTTGTTGGTTGATGTTTGTAGGCTTTCTGGTAGGTGTGTTTGCGTTTAGAGTGATTTGTTGGGAGTTCTGTAGTATGTCTGCAATGAGGGTGCCTCTGTGGTCGTCGTAGGGAGAGTGCCATTGTGTTGAGTGAGCGTTGATGTCTGCGGTTAGAATGGTGTTGTTCAGCGAGTTTATGTATTGGAAGGTGTTGGTGATGTCTGTGTCTTCTGTGGCGTGGTCTGGTCGGGTGGTATCTCTGGGGGGTATATACATGTTGCATATGTGTAGTCTTTTGTGGTTGGTTATGTGAATCTTTACGGTTTGAATTTCTGTAGTGTTGGTGTTAATGTTGTTGGGGATGTTCATGGGAGTGAATGTGACTGATTTGTGAATGTATGTGAGCAGTCCTCCTCCTCCCTTGTGTTCTCTGTCTTTCCTAATGCTGGTGTAGTTGGTGAGACGAGGTGTGTTGTGTTGTTTTTCTAGTTTGGTTTCTTGTATGGTGATGATGTCTGCGTGCTGTTGTGAGGCGAGTTCTTCTAGTTCTGTTTTCTTGTTTTGGATGCCGTTGATGTTTATTTGTAGTATGGTCAGTGTGTGTTTGTTGTTTTTGTTGGTGGGTGTTGTTCTTTGTGGGTTGTTCGGGGGTTGTGGTGTTGGGGTGTTTGTTGTTTGCGTGTGTGTTCTGCATGTCCACGTGTTTGTGTATTGGCGGGTGGTGATGCCGGAGCAATGTCTGTGTATCCAGTGTGGGTGTGTTGAGTTGCATCTGAGTGAGGTTTGTCTGCGTGTGATGATTCTATTGCAGCTATTGCAGGTCCAGGTTTGGGGGGGTGGTCTTGTGTTTGTTGTATCTCTGTTGGAGTTGTCTGTCCGTGTTGCCTTTGAGGGTAGTGTTGGTGAGGCGAGTGTGTTGTTTTGGTCTGTTTGTGCTCTGCTGCCTGTTGGTGTCCTACGAGGTGTTGTTGTTCGTGGTGGTGTTTTGGGATGTAGTCTGCATTTCCATGTTATGTTGTATTGTCTAGTGTTTATGTTTGTGCAATGTTTGTGTACCCAGTGTGGTGTGTGGTGGTTGAATCTGAAGGATGTCTGTCTTCTTGTAATCTGTTGTGTGCAAATGTCGCATGTCCAGGTAGTTTGTTGTGTGTGTGTTTGTTGCGTGCGTGAGAGTGTCTGTGTGGGCCCCGGATTTGTCTCTATGTCCCCCGCCTGGAGCAAAAGGTCCGCCCGCCACCCTGCCAGGTTCAGGGGGCGGTTAGCCGAAAAAAAAAAAACGGCCGTAAGGGCACCCCGTTCGGGGTGCAGGGATTGGTTCCTTGATTTGTCCCCCCGTTCGGGGGGAACCCTCCAACTGCGAGTAAGCCAAGGAGTTTGGAGGTACAGCAGGTTGACAGCAGTGTGATCGAGCAGATTAGATAGAGTAGAATTTGAATGGGGCTTCACTGATTTATTTCATACAATTCATATCTAAAACACAGTTGAAAAATATTTGATTGTTAAAATATTTAAATACAAGAACTATATCAAGAAATTAACAAAACATAGTTTTTTTAGTTAGGAGAAAAGTCTAAAAACATATCACAAATGACAAACGTTGTGCCTCTCCTCCTTGTGTGCAGTCTTGTGCGACTGTTCTGTCAACCAGGAGCTGATGTTTGGCTCCCCTGGTATCTCTACCAATGCCCTTCCGTGCTTCGCTCATGTATTGATCCATGTGTGCACTTATCTTAGCCGCAACATGAGCTTCCAAAATTGTGGAGGGACAGGTTATTGGCCGATAGTTGGATGCGACTGCACCCTTTGAGGGATCTTTCATGATAAGGATCGTTCGCCCTTCGGTTAGCCATCCTGGGTGAGTCCCATCCCTAGGCAGCTGGTTCATTTGTGCTGCTGGGCGCTCATGGAGTGCTGTGAGTCTCTTTAGCCAGTAAGTGTGGACCATGTCCGGGCCTGGTGCTGTCCAGTTCTTCATATTTGAGACTATTTCCTTTATGTCTGCCACTGTTATGGTAATTGGGTTCTGTTCAGGGAGGTGTCTGTGCTCCTCTCTTTGGGTGACCAGCCATTGTGCACTGCTGTTATGTGCAACCTCCTTCTCCCATCTGCCTCTCCAGTACCTTTCAGTTTCCAGTCTTGGTGGATCAGCTCTGTTGTTAGGACCCTGCCACTGAGCGTACACTTTCGCAGGTTGTGTTGCAAACAGCCTGTTTATTCGTCTGGCCTCATTCTCTTTCGTGTACCGCTTTAGGCGGCTGGACAAGGCTTGGAGCCTTTGTTTCGAGTGCTTCATATATGGTCATCTGGATGTACCTCTCAGGATCGGCCTTTTCATCACACCTCTCTGGACCTCAGTCAATTGACTCACATCTTTCCGAGCCGCCTTGATCTTAGCCTCGAACCGTCTTTTCCATGGTCGGTAATGTATCTCATGGCTTCCATGGTTGCTCTTATAGCCAAGCATCTCAAGGATCACTGATGCTGAAGCGTATATCAGTTCATTTCCGCGATCGTTACGGTAAGGATCGCCCTCAGTGCTGAATTCACACTTTCCAAGAGACTTTCAGGTGGTACTTCACATAGCCGTTGTGATCGGATTCTAGGTTTCCCAGCTTTCATTCTTGCCATGATCTTAGCTTTCAGGTCAGTTGCTGCCTCGCTCAGCATTTCATTCATTGGGGCTGGCCTCCCAATCTCATCATCTGCATTCACTCTGGTATGAACTCCTCCTCTGATCTGGCAGCCTGGGGCCCCTCACCATGGAACCTGCGTTGTACCTCATCAATCTCAAGTTGTGACAGCAGTTGCCGTTTGTGGATGTTGGAACACTGAGTTACGAGTTGTTTCGTGGCCACCCGTGACTGTGGGTTTCGAAGTAACCATTTAGCCCACATTCTCTCCATGTAACCTCTCTGACTAGGCTTGCTTGAGTAGTAGCATTCCAACAGAGCCATGTTATTGCATCTTGCCCATCTCTGCTCCATTTTTCATCAAGGTGCTCTGGTTCCCCAGCACCTGACGCAGACCTTGTTTGGCCGGGCGACGTCTGAGCTGGCATGTCATTCATTTTATTGTCTCTCATCATTGTATGAGGTACGCATTAGCGTGAAGGCTCTTGCCCAAGGACCCACACTGGATGGTGTTATGTGCTCATTTTTTGCCCCAAGTGGGGAGCGGAGGGACGGGCGCTGGGGGGGGGACCATCGTGGTGGGGCGGGCCCCTACGCGGGATGTGCCACCGGACCGTGGCTGAGGTGGCTGATCTCAAGAAGTCCTATCGGTGGCTGGAGGGGACTGGCCTGGGGGACAGCGCAGGGGCGCTCATCCTGGCTGCTCAGGAGCGGGCCTTGGGCGCCGGAGCCGTCGAGGCCCGGATGTGCCGCGCCGGACAGGACCCGGGGTGTGGGTTGTGCGGGGAGGCGCCTGGGACGATCCGGCACGTGGCTGCGGGGTGTGGGATGCTGGCAGGGGGGGCCTGCGTGGAGCGCCATGGCCAGGTGGCTGGCGTGGTCTGCCGAGGCATCTGTGCGGAGTGTGGACTGGGGGCCCCGGGGTCGGAGTGGGGGGCACCTCCGAGGGTGGTGGAGGGTGGCGGAGCGGGGATCCTGTGGGACTTCCGGATCCAGACTGGCGTGATGGTGGTGGCGAGCCAGCCAGATGTCGTGGTCGTGGATGGGGGGCGGAGGAGGGCCGTTGTGGTGGATGTGGCGGTCCCAGGTGGTGGAGGCATCGGGAGGGGGGAGCATGGGGGGCTCGGGGGGTACCAGGGGCTCGGGGAGGGGCTGGGGAGGGCCTGGGGGGTGGGGGTGGCGGTCGTGCCTGTGGTGGTCGGGGCGCTCGGGGCAGTGACCCCCGGACTGGATGGGTGGTTGCGACAGATCCCGGGACCAGCGTCGGACATCTCGGTCCGGAGGTGTGCGGTGCTGGGAGCGGCGGGGGTACTGCGCGGGGCCCTCGGGCTTCCTGGCCTCTGGTGGAGGACCCGAGCTGAATGAGGGACGGACACCACCCGAGGACACCTCCTATTGGCTCCATGATAAGAGCTCCACCCAGCAAAGAATTAACCCTTTAAAACCTGATTCTGAGCTTTCACAATTATATACCGCCATTTGCGTAATATCTACAGTATACAGAAGGAATCAAGCAATTTTTACCAATGTATCTGTAGGTGATGTTTATTTATTATGTACACAGAGATAAAGAGTAATGGCACAGCTCTGCAGTATCTTTCCACTTTTATATATGTATGCTATACTAAATAAAATGAATAGGGCACCATATAATGCAACAGTTATGCAACTCCCTAAATAATGATGTGAATTTTCAGTTGTTGCTAAATCAGTTAGGATGTTATAATTTGTGGTGTAGATGCGAATTTAGGAGAGCAGGACAATATATCGCATTGCAATTGGAGCAGCAGCTTGGTTGATGATGTCCCCAAACCGGCTCATCTATTATATTTGTCGTGCAATACAATGAAAATGAGCACAATTGCAAAACATAGGCTTCTTATATTTTAAAATAAAATAATCACATGTTTACCGTTCTGGGGTTTCTACAATCATGAATGGAGGCATTATTTACAGCAGGTTGATGTTGTTGTTGTTGTTGTCGACCCCACCCGTGCCCCGACATTGGGGGACCGGGCCCTCACTCCGTCTCCCGGATCCCCAGACCCCCCTCCTCCGCCCAGCGGGCGAGCAGGGCCGCCACTCCGCTTGGGTTTCGCCAGAGGTCCTCCGGAGTCAGTGTGGTGGGTATGTTTGTGCAGGTGAACAGGTGTTGTGTGTCGTGCACTTGCGTGCCGCATAGCGCACAGAGTGGTGTTGGGTGTGTGTCCGGTGTAATGTTGTGTAGGTAGGAGTGGAGGGCTGGTGATTTGTTGGTTCGGAGTTGTGCTAGGAGTTGTCTGGTTCTGTGTGGTAGGTCTTGCTCTGATGGGTCTATTTCTGGTGCTGGTGCATGTATTACTTTGTTGTGTTGTCTGGTGTCCAAGTGTGTTTGTACAAAGTGGGTGTGTATGTCTTTCATGTTCTGTTTTATGGTGTCGTTGTTGGTGTCCTGTGGTGCTGTGTCTTTGTTGTGTGTGTAGTTGTTGTTGTGGAAGATTGTTTGTTTCTTTTGTCTGGGTGGTGGTGGTTGT
The DNA here is from genome assembly GCF_025434085.1 of Hippocampus zosterae. Classification (NCBI taxonomy): domain Eukaryota; kingdom Metazoa; phylum Chordata; class Actinopteri; order Syngnathiformes; family Syngnathidae; genus Hippocampus; species Hippocampus zosterae. The sequence goes on from NW_026262962.1 coordinate 458,551, forward strand.
TGAGTGAGTGGGTGTAGTGGGTGGGTTGGGTGTTGGGCTTTTTGTCTGATTTGCGATGCGTGTAGTTTTAGATGGGTGTTCAGTGGGAGAGTTTTTGTTTCCTCATGCAAGTGTTGTATGTTTGTGTCTTGTGTGCATCCTGTTGCTATTCTGAGTGCGGTGTTCTGTGTGGTCTGGAGTTTTGTCTTGTTTGTGTCCGATAGTGTTGGTGACCATATAGTGTTTGCGTATTCGAGGCGTGTGAGTGTGGTTGCTTTGTATGTGGTGAGTATAGTTTCTTTGGATTTTCCCCAGTGAGTGGTTGTTAAGGCTTTAAGTATTTTGTTTGATTGCTTGGCGCGGGTTAGAGTGTGTTGTGTGTGTTTTGAGAAGGTGAGTTTGGGGTCCCATGAGCCTGTTGCTGTATATTGCCGGATCCGGTGTGAACAGAGTGGTGGTGGTTTTGTCTGCGTTGAGTGTGAGTTGGTTCTGTTTTGTCCAGTTGTATATGTCGTGGAGATATTTTTGTACTTGTTGTTGTGCCTGTTGTGGTTTGACATGTGTGGATAGAATGGTGATGTCGTCTGCATATGTAACTGTGTGTACATTTGGAGGTGGTTGTGGTAAGTCTGCCATGTATATGTTGAATAGTGTTGGTGAAAGTACTCCCCCTGTGGTACCCCCGTTTTCGTGTTTCTGTGTTCTGATGTTTCCCCTCGGTATTGAGTGTATTGTCTGCGTCCCCTTATGTAGTTGAAGATGTATTTGATGATGATGTTTGGGGTGTTAGTGTTGTTGAGTTTGTTTGTGAGTGTGTGTAGGTTTACCGTGTCAAAGGCTTTGGACATGTCTAGGGCTATGGCAACTGTTCGTTGTGGTGGTTTTTGTTGATTGAAACCTGTGGCTATGATGTTGTGTATGTGGTGTAGTGCTGTGGTTGTGGAGTGTTGTTTTCGGAAGCCGTGTTGGTGAGAGGGTAGTTGAGTGTTGTTGGTAATGAAGGGTAGTATTACCTTTTCCATTGTTTTGGCTATTGGGCTGAGTAGTGCTATTGGTCTGTAGGATGGGCCGAGTGCGTGGTTTTTGTTGGGTTTTGGTATTGGGATTATTTTTGCAGTCTTCCATATTGCGGGGATGGTGTTGGTGTTGAGTGATGTGTTGTAAGTGTGTGTGAGTAGTGTTATTGCTTTGGGGCCTAGGTGTTTCAGATGTCTGATGTTTATGTTGTCTGGGCCTGTGGAGTTGTTGCTTTTGGAGCGTTGTAGTGCTTGTTTGACTTGTTGTTCTGTGATGGTTATGGGCGTGGTGTTGAGTTTTCGTATTTTGCGTTGTAGTTGTCTGTATGTTCTGTTGGTTTTGTGTTGTATTATGTTGGTGAATTGTTTGTTGAATGCTCGTGCTTTCTGTTTGTTGGATATTGCCGTGTGTTGTCCGAACTGTATTGTGGTGTTTTCTGGTGCTTTTTGTTCTTTGTTTGATAGTCTTGTTACTGTGTTCCAGAGTATGTGTTGTTTGTGTCTGTGGTTCCATGCATCCGTTAAGTGTTCTTTCCATAGCTCTTGTTTGTGTTTTTGGATTTGTGTGTCTATTTCTTTGTTTAGGTCTGTGATGCGTGGGTCTTGGTGGTTTTGTTGTCTGATGTCGTTTCTTTGGCTGATGAGTGTTCTGATGTGTTGTGGTAGGAGAAGTGATTTGCTTTTTATTTTTCCGTGGGGTATGTGGTGTTTGTCTGCTGTAAGTATGAGGTTTGTGAGCATGGTGTTGGCTGTGTGGATGTTGTCAGGTATGGTTATGTTCTCCAGTGCTGATTCTATTTCAGAGGTGTATCCTTCCCAGTCTGCTTTCCTGTAATTTGTGTAAGTTTGAAGGTGTTGTTGTAGGCGGAAAGGAGCACGCGTGTTGTGTGTGATTTTGATAGGAAGGTGGTCTGAACTGAGTGCGTGTATTGTGGTCCATGTTGTTCTGTTTGTGATGCTGTTGCTGGCTGTTGTGATGTCCGGTGATGTTGGTTGTTGGTTGATGTTTGTAGGCTTTCTGGTAGGTGTGTTTGCGTTTAGAGTGATTTGTTGGGAGTTCTGTAGTATGTCTGCAATGAGGGTGCCTCTGTGGTCGTCGTAGGGAGAGTGCCATTGTGTTGAGTGAGCGTTGATGTCTGCGGTTAGAATGGTGTTGTTCAGCGAGTTTATGTATTGGAAGGTGTTGGTGATGTCTGTGTCTTCTGTGGCGTGGTCTGGTCGGGTGGTATCTCTGGGGGGTATATACATGTTGCATATGTGTAGTCTTTTGTGGTTGGTTATGTGAATCTTTACGGTTTGAATTTCTGTAGTGTTGGTGTTAATGTTGTTGGGGATGTTCATGGGAGTGAATGTGACTGATTTGTGAATGTATGTGAGCAGTCCTCCTCCTCCCTTGTGTTCTCTGTCTTTCCTAATGCTGGTGTAGTTGGTGAGACGAGGTGTGTTGTGTTGTTTTTCTAGTTTGGTTTCTTGTATGGTGATGATGTCTGCGTGCTGTTGTGAGGCGAGTTCTTCTAGTTCTGTTTTCTTGTTTTGGATGCCGTTGATGTTTATTTGTAGTATGGTCAGTGTGTGTTTGTTGTTTTTGTTGGTGGGTGTTGTTCTTTGTGGGTTGTTCGGGGGTTGTGGTGTTGGGGTGTTTGTTGTTTGCGTGTGTGTTCTGCATGTCCACGTGTTTGTGTATTGGCGGGTGGTGATGCCGGAGCAATGTCTGTGTATCCAGTGTGGGTGTGTTGAGTTGCATCTGAGTGAGGTTTGTCTGCGTGTGATGATTCTATTGCAGCTATTGCAGGTCCAGGTTTGGGGGGGTGGTCTTGTGTTTGTTGTATCTCTGTTGGAGTTGTCTGTCCGTGTTGCCTTTGAGGGTAGTGTTGGTGAGGCGAGTGTGTTGTTTTGGTCTGTTTGTGCTCTGCTGCCTGTTGGTGTCCTACGAGGTGTTGTTGTTCGTGGTGGTGTTTTGGGATGTAGTCTGCATTTCCATGTTATGTTGTATTGTCTAGTGTTTATGTTTGTGCAATGTTTGTGTACCCAGTGTGGTGTGTGGTGGTTGCATCTGAAGGATGTCTGTCTTCTTGTAATCTGTTGTGTGCAAATGTCGCATGTCCAGGTAGTTTGTTGTGTGTGTGTTTGTTGCGTGCGTGAGAGTGTCTGTGTGGGCCCCGGATTTGTCTCTATGTCCCCCGCCTGGAGCAAAAGGTCCGCCCGCCACCCTGCCAGGTTCAGGGGGCGGTTAGCCGAAAAAAAAAAAACGGCCGTAAGGGCACCCCGTTCGGGGTGCAGGGATTGGTTCCTTGATTTGTCCCCCCGTTCGGGGGGAACCCTCCAACTGCGAGTAAGCCAAGGAGTTTGGAGGTACAGCAGGTTGACAGCAGTGTGATCGAGCAGATTAGATAGAGTAGAATTTGAATGGGGCTTCACTGATTTATTTCATACAATTCATATCTAAAACACAGTTGAAAAATATTTGATTGTTAAAATATTTAAATACAAGAACTATATCAAGAAATTAACAAAACATAGTTTTTTTAGTTAGGAGAAAAGTCTAAAAACATATCACAAATGACAAACGTTGTGCCTCTCCTCCTCCTGTTCTTCAATGAAGCTGATCACCCTCCAGCTCCCGTTAGAAACATCGTGCTGCTGAAGGTGTGCCGGCAGAATGGTTGTGATACAGGAGGTGCTGTGGACTCTCCCAGAAACGAGGACCTAGTTTAGTTGTAGATCCAGTAAAACATAGTGCAAATGTGACATTATTTATAATGCACAGTTACAGTCTTGTGAATATTAAAAAATGTACTTCATGTAATGCAGGAAGCGAATATTTCAAACGAACTAAGGCAGCAAACAGTAAGAGCAAAATCGTGTTCCAAACATTAACTCTTTTTTTAAATGTCAATTAGCTTGTGAGTAATAAGACAAAATGTGACTGTCAGACAGAGAACTGTCAGAGCAAACGGTAGATTTTAGAAAGTCCTGCCGAAATAAATCTGCACCCGACTGCGACTGTCAGCGTTGAACTGCCGCCATTGCTGTCAAAGTCAGACACATCTCCAAAATTGTTGGAGCAAATTTTTAAGCAGGCTTCATCTTGATAAATTGACCACGTATTTGACATTTACACCATAACGTTACCGCCTAAAATAATCGTAAAACAAAATTTTGTGTAACAACAAGAGTAATATGTACCCCAAAAGCTTTCAAAGCGTCTGAAAGTTTTCTCCTCCGTTTTTGTTGGGGCTTGGCTCGAAATGCATCATGATTGGCCGCCCGAAGTCCACGTGTCTGTCGGACGTGCTCTCATTGGTCTACAATACCATCACGGATGAATAAATACTCAAAGGGCTTGCCAGGCAAGCCCTTTGAACCCTTTAAATACTCAATGGGCTTGCCTGGCAAGCCCTTTGAGTATTTATTCCATATTGCCCACTAGTTCACTAGTAAGGTCATTTTGACGCTTACCAGTGAACATGTAAGGCCATAAATGTGCCCACTAGTTCACTAGTAAGATCATTTTGAGGCTTACTAGTTGACATGTAAGCCACAAAACGCCCGCTAGTTCACTAGTAAGATAATTTTGAGGCTTCTAGTGAACATGTAAGCCACAGAACGCCCACTAGTTCACTAGTAAGATCATTTTGACGCTTACTAGTGAACATGTAAGCCACAAAACGCTCACTAGTTCACTAGTAAGGTCATTTTGACGCTTACTAGTGAACATGTAAGCCACAAAACGCTCACTGGTTCACTAGTAAGGTAATTTTGACGCTTACTAGTGAACATGTAAGCCACAAAACGCCCACTAGTTCCCTAGTAAGATCATTTTGACACTTATTTATGAACATGTCAGCCACAAAACGCTCACTCGTTCACTAGTAAGATCATTTTGACGCTTACTAGTGAACATGTAAGCCACAAAACGCCCACTAGTTCACTAGTAAGGTCATTTTGACGCTTACTAGTGAACATGTAAGCCACAAAACGCCCACTAGTTCACTAGTAAGATCATTTTGACGCTTACTAGTGAACATGTAAGGCCATAAATGTGCCCACTAGTTCACTAGTAAGTTCATTTTGAGGCTTACTAGTTGACATGTAAGCCACACATCGCCTACTAGTTCACTAGTAAGATCATTTTGAGGCTTACTAGTGAACATGTAAGCCACAAAACGCCCAATAGTTCACTAGTAAGATCATTTTGACGCTTACTAGTGAACATGTAAGCCACAAAACGCTCACTAGTTTACTAGTAAGGTCATTTTGACGCTTACTAGTGAACATGTAAGCCACAAAACGCTCACTAGTTCACTAGTAAGGTCATTTTGACGCTTACTAGTGAACATGTAAGCCGCAAAACGCCCACTAGTTCACTAATAAGATTATTTTGACGCTTACTACTGAACATTTAAGGCCATAAATGTGCCCACTAGTTCACTGGTAAGATGATTTTGACGCTTACTAGTGAACATGTAAGGCCATAAATGTGCCCACTTGTAGTGCTAGTGACATTACACTGTACTTGCATTAAATGCAAATAAGGATGATTACGAAAACATGTAACGGTATCCTATTGGCTGTACGTTTCAAAATAGTGTCATCCCACCAGTCAGGGCTCATGATTTTGGAAATTCTGTGCCCACTTAGTTTTTTAAAACAACAATGGCGGACAGTGTCCTGAGACGTATTCGGCGAAGGTGCAGGGCAATAGAGAGTGCCTGTCATCAAGGGTCTGCCGGTGAAAGTGAAGCACGCGCGATAAACATTTCAATTGCTAATTTAAGAAGAGTTAGTGACCAGTTTAGCGCTGATACTATTCAAAGTTTGATTCAAAGTCCAATAGATCTCCGATCTGTCATCATTGCGGGACCCACTCCTAATGGTGGACGTGTTTGTTCCCATGTGGCACATCGTTTGCACACAGGTAAAATGGCTACCATTTTTTGTCATTGGTTTTTCGTATGTATTTTTATTCGAACTACACACGGGTTTTACTGACGACTTGCTGTGACTTACCTTCTATCACCCTGTCAAACGTCGTTTTATACCAGTGGTTTTCCTGCAAATCAGTAGACTATTAAGTAACGCGATGGCTGTACACTTTTAAGCAATAACTAGTGATCTTTTAGTTATTCAATTATAAGTTTGAATTATTTTTTTCTTGAGTAAAATGGTTAGAGAAAATAGCTGCTCGTGGTTTTGAAGCTGCATGTACTTTTATGTACATCTGTGTCTATATGCCTGTACTGTATACAGTATATAAAAAACACGTAGTGATTCGTTTGCTTGAATTCCTTAATCCTTTTATTTCCATACTTTAGGTAGACGAGGAAGACCAGCACTTGACATTACAAGTGATCAAATTGAACTGCTCCCCACTCAGGGCTTTACAGTGAGAGCCATCACTGAGATGTTGTGTTGTTCCTCTTCATACCTGCATAAAAAAATGAAGTTTTTTTCAGATTTCAGCCAGAAATAGATTTACTCCCATTCATGATGTTGACCTGGAAGAGCATGTCAGAAGATTGCACAGCCAATTTCCCAGATCAGGCTCGGAAGCAAGTGTTCTGCTACATACCGTATTTTCACGACTATTCGACGCATCGTACTAATGGCCGCAGTCTCATTAATGCGTGACATTTCTGTATTTTACACATACACAGGACGCATCGTACGAATGGCCGCAGTTTTACAGTGGTAAAACATACGCCAGCTTAAACATACGGCATGCATGCACGCACTCTAACACGTTAGCTTGAAGCATACGGTAGCATGCCAAGACATACAGATAAGATAAAAACACGTTTTTAAAAAGGCAACGAAAGCAGAACTGAGTTCGGGTGTATTTTATTTAGCCATCGTACAATGTTCTCACGTTTTTCGATCAATCATCATCCAGAAATCCATCAAAGTCCTCATCCTGTGTATCAGAAGCAGAGGACTGCACATCTCAGTTGTCATTGAATGCATCACATGCTAGTGTGAGTTGCTACGCATTGCCGAGCGGAAAGAAGGAGTAGCAACAGCAAAGTCAACATTTCTCTCGTGTGAAGCTTTCCCACATTTGAAAGTAAAGAACAGAGCGAAACATGGTGGCAGCGCGTGTGTGTAGAAAGAATTGAACAATTGTGCAAGTACCGTAATCCATCAAAAACGCCGCGTTCCCTCTCGTTGTTGCGTATTGTGGCGTAACTCGCCAAGCGCTGCCTCTCACTCTTTGTAAAGTTGTGTTTGCCACCGATCATCCATTGTTCCCATGCCGTTTGCAACTTTACTTTGAACGCCCGGTTGATGCCAATGTCCAGCGGTTGGAGTTCTTTAGTCAAGCCTCCGGGAATAACTGCAAACTCAGAGTTCATTTGCTTGACTTGTTTTTTCACCGCTGCTATGAGATGGGCACGCATGCCAAAAGCATAACTGGTGGCTTTAAGTTTGAACTGAGCTTCGTAGGCGTGTCTTTTTGTCGAATTTATTTTCAGGGGTTCTTAGAAACCAAAACCGGAGTTGTTTTGCAACAGTGCACATTGCCACACTCTATACAAGTGTTGGTACTGGCTTGAGGCGGCGTCCCTTTAGCACTTACACGCCCACCCTTCACCATTGGCGGACTAGCTTGCCTGTCCTCTCTCTCTCCCCCTCTCTCTCTCTCCCTCTCCATTTATGTATATATACACGCCCACCCTTCCCTGATTGGCCGACTTCTCTCCGCATGCCTGGCCACAGTCACTTCCGCCTTTTCTCTACATAAACAGCGTGTCGGCTGTCAGTCAGATTTTGGAACTCAGCGCATATAAAGGACGCTCCGCACCATAAGGCGTCCTGTCCATGTTGGAGAAAATTTAAGACTTTTAATGGCGCCTTATAGTCGTGAAAATACGGTACTCTTGTCCCTTCATGTATATATCATTATATTCATTGTGAAAGTGTACTTTCTTTATTGTGTTGTTTTATGAACCTGTTGCAGATGATGAGGGCATACCTGCGTCCTGATGGTATTGTAGTACAAAGAAAAAGAGTTCGAGAAATCCTCAACCGTATTGAGCCAGCTGCTGCAGCCCAGAGATGGAGCCAGACTGTGGCTAGAAGAACATACTATGTGCCATTCCCCAATAGTTTATGGCACATAGATGGGCATATGCGTCTCATTCGGTAATAAGGGATCATCTTATATTTGTACTCGTGGGAGCATTAGAAAGCCATATTGTATGGACAGCACAGATTAAATTGAATTTTATCATTTGTATATCCAAGTTACACAAACTCCAAATTGCCTCCATGTAGTCTTAAGTGCACAGCAATACCTTCTCTACCGAGATGATATTTCAAACAAGATATGAAACTTGATTGTTTTCTTGTATTTAATCATTATTCTTTTCATGTTTGTTTTACAGGTGGGTGTTTGTGACACATGCCGGCATTGATGGGAATTCCAGGCTAATAACGTACCTTCAACTGGAGCACAGACAACACAGCTTTGACAGTGTTGAAATATTTTGTCCAAGCCACCTGCCTGTATGGGTTACCCTCCAGAGTAAGATCCGACCATGGTGGTGAAAACACTGGTTGCTCTTTTAATGAACCTACTGCAGGGACAAGACACCAAAATTATTTCTAGCTCCAGCCAACACCCCCTCACAATTTACTCACACCTCCCATGGCCTGATTATCCACCAACAGGGGCCCTTTTTGGATTATCATTTTGGCATAGGAACTTTCCTTTCCTATCCTAACCGAGTGAGATGAGCCGGTAGCACCTGGAGCAAAGATCGTCTAAATTTTAATAATGCTTAGGAAAGGTTCTGACCATCCTTTACGAAAGGAAAGGAGATATATTATGCAGCAGGAATATTTAAAGGGGAAGTCTTTTTTTATGTTGTTGTTGTTGTTGTTGTTGTCGACCCCACCCGTGCCCCGACATTGGGGGACCGGGCCCTCACTCCGTCTCCCGGATCCCCAGACCCCCCTCCTCCGCCCAGCGGGCGAGCAGGGCCGCCACTCCGCTTGGGTTTCGCCAGAGGTCCTCCGGAGTCAGTGTGGTGGGTATGTTTGTGCAGGTGAACAGGTGTTGTGTGTCGTGCACTTGCGTGCCGCATAGCGCACAGAGTGGTGTTGGGTGTGTGTCCGGTGTAATGTTGTGTAGGTAGGAGTGGAGGGCTGGTGATTTGTTGGTTCGGAGTTGTGCTAGGAGGTGTCTGGTTCTGTGTGGTAGGTCTTGCTCTGATGGGTCTATTTCTGGTGCTGGTGCATGTATTACTTTGTTGTGTTGTCTGGTGTCCAAGTGTGTTTGTACAAAGTGGGTGTGTATGTCTTTCATGTTCTGTTTTATGGTGTCGTTGTTGGTGTCCTGTGGTGCTGTGTCTTTGTTGTGTGTGTAGTTGTTGTTGTGGAAGATTGTTTGTTTCTTTTGTCTGGGTGGTGGTGGTTGTTGAGTGAGTGGGTGTAGTGGGTGGGTTGGGTGTTGGGCTTTTTGTCTGATTTGCGATGCGTGTAGTTTTAGATGGGTGTTCAGTGGGAG